>NW_018108608.1:34362-35155 GCF_000183805.2 Loa loa | reverse complement strand
TGTGTGTGTGTGTGTGTGTGTGTGTGTGTGTGTGTGTGTGTGTGTGTATGTGTGTGTTTGTGGGTATCTTTGGTATGTGTGCGTGCATGTGCAGGTGTATGTGTGATAACTTCATGCGTATGTTTATAGTCGAAAACATCTCTTTTGTTAATTTTCAAATTTCTAACCTAAAAGAATCTGATGAATAATTGCGAGATCCATATTTTTTTTAAATTGAATTTCAATTTTTTTAAGTAAAGAGAAAAAGATATTTTGCCTAACAATCAATTCCTTGTTTGTTGAAGTGTTACTTTATCTAACTTCCTGATTCTCTCTTTCTTTTCAATAAATAATAATTACCTTTTTTTAAATCATCATGTTTAGAATGATGTTAAAAGGTGAAAAAAGAAAATATTTTCAGTATATGTTTTTAAAAGTTTGAAGATATTAACGGAGTTCAAAGGTCAATCTTCATTTTTTCTGCACTTCATCCTTGCATTGTTTTTTTCAGTTTATACATATATGTATTTTTTTTTTTTAATTGTCATCAATTAGGATTGCAATTATAGTTTTTCATCTTGTATTTTACATAAGCAGGAGACCAGGAGACTGTTCGTACATCTGTATGTGTACGTATATTGTTTTTTTTTTTTTTAATGTAAAGTGAAAAGTATGAAGGAGAGAATTTAATGCTACTGATGAAGGTTGTGATGATGATGATGATGATGATGATGAGGACGTGATGACGATGATGATGATGATGATGATGATGATGATGATGATGATGATGATGATGATGATGATGAATGATGAT
>NW_018108608.1:31485-33659 GCF_000183805.2 Loa loa | reverse complement strand
AAAAAAAAAAAATGGAAATCATAACTATTAGTTATGGTAGTTATTATGCTGGAATAATTTTTTAATTTTACAAATTAATGAATTGGAAACTTCACCAGCTTCATGCTTGTCATTAGTTACTTTTATTGAATTCAAGGGTTTTTTTTTCGATCCAATTTCTGTATTATATGCTTAGCTTAATTATGATAGTAGTTAAGGAATTTGCTATCAGAATTTGATTCTAATAATTCAAAACATGTGAATTTTTTTTTCTTTTTTTAAATCAGTCATATTAGTTGACATCATTCTTTGCATGATTAAATCTACATTTCTTGGTAATTTATCATTACTCAAATTATTTCATAGATGACTTTAATATTCATAGAATTTCTTATTTTATTCTTTCGAAGTTGTAAAAGATAATGAGATATTCTGAAATAATTTGCGAAAAAAAAAGGATAAAAAAGTATTTTATTCCTTTACATTTCAGAAGTAATTACTAATTCTTAATCTTCATTATTACCTTAAAAATATTTTTGATTATGCGAGAGAAGTAATGGTTTAGTTTCACTTTATCGATTAATTCCAATAATTGGACAAAATAATGTTTCGACTTTATTCAAATGATATTTCACTTCATTCGCAATTCCTATTTCCTTATCTGCTTCTATTTTTATGCAAATTTCAAAAAATTTCTTCATTGATTTTTATGTAAAGTGGTCTAGTATTATAGCTCATGCATTGTTCCGTCTAGTTATGATTTATCGGTTATGATTATTTAAAACTTGATTCGATACGAATTTTTATCGAGTATTATATCATATGAAGGGTTTTTTACTTTTATTTTTGGTTATTCAAAAATTTACAGTTTTCTTCTCTTATTTGCTTTATGCTTACCTAAGTTTAAGACTTAAAATGTTGAATTAATCATGAATTTTCTTGTTTCAAATGTTGGAATATTCATTAATGGTTAGCTCCCAATTTCCAATATCTTGTAGTATATAGAAAACGAGTCTTTTTGTATACTGATCCAACTGCTTGTACCTATATTAAACCTGATAGGTTCAAAAAGCTGGTGTTACTTTTCGGACTATGAAGTGGAATAATCTTTATTGCTGCTGATTTCATAATATAATTATGCCAAATTAATCCAAGTATAGCAAGATTTGATTATTTGATCATATCTCAAAATATAAAGTTGTTTGTAATTGTAATTATTAGTTATTAAGTATTATTAATAATTATTAGTTATTAATTAGTAATTGTTGGTTATATTATTATTAATTAATAATCATTGATTATCAACAATTATTATTAATTAATAATTGTTGTAGATCTTAATTTTTTTTTAATAATTGTTATATAAAAATTGTTTTAAATATAATTTTGCTGTATTTAAATGCCAAAGTGATCACTTTGAATTACTTTAAATTTGGGTTACTTTAATTTACTTGGGTTACGTTAAATTTTAACTTACATGGATTACTTTAAATTTTTTCGATCTAGAAATTAAATTCATTCCTTCCGTTCCCAAGCTTGTTGCTTCTTCATGTATTAACTCATATTTGTAGTGGATTCAAATAAATTTGCACATTGATCGCAATTGTACTAGATTATTTTCTCTAATTTCTGTTGTTTTAAATGTTATTTTTGCAATATTTTGTTATCTGTGCAATTGTATCTTTCGATTTGATTTATGTGTAATTTTGTGTAAGACATGATGTGTGAGAGAAAAAAATCCCGTACAACTTTTGTTGAGTTAAATAGATTAATTTTGTTTTAATGAAAATTGACCAATGACATTTTAGCGATCTAGCTTTATTATTTGGTTTTTTTTTTTTTTTAATTCATAACCGCATGTTAGCAGAGAAAACGGTATGAACTGTGGAGAAAATCAATAAACCATTATATTTCATATATAATATTTTACATCTTTTCAGAAAGGGGAGAACAACAGCGTACAGTAACGGCCTTTATCAAAGAAGCTGCTGCTACATCACGTGCACGTGAACTTCTAGAAAAGTATACTGAACCGGTTAGTTGTTTCAATTTTTTCACTCCAAATTTTAAACTATATGATATATAATGTGTTCATTGTATTCTCTCATTTAATTATCTTTCCTTGAGGAGATGAAAGAGAGAAGCAATGAAAGGATTTTAATTGTAGAATTAATCTGAATTATGTTGATATAAAG
>NW_018108608.1:16276-30779 GCF_000183805.2 Loa loa | reverse complement strand
GACGTAGATGTTTAGTGAAAACTTTGGTGAAATTTAGCGAATTTATGAATTTAAAGATTTTTCTTATTGTTAAATAAAAAATAATATAATGCAAAGATTAGGGCATCGCAAAAATTTTTTCTTATACAGCTAGGATGACGAGATACATTGACAGCATCAAAAAAAAAAAAAAAATTAGTGTAGACATGCTTCGTTTACTGAACCAACGGAATGTTCTGTTTTTTTAACGGTCATAAAAATTCACATGAAGTTTTCAATTATCCAGCTTTATTCTTGATTGATTATCGGAATTATTGCTATCTGAAATGGCTGCTGCATAACTGCTAATATCGCTAGGCTTGTGTATTTTGCTAGCAAAGAAAAGGACATGTCTTATATCGAATTGTTTACAAATTCGTTTACGATTGGAAATTATTAGATAGAAGAATTAAAGCTCGTCTCCTATTCTTCTCTCTTTCTTCTTACACAAAACCTAAAATATTCCACGTTTAATCAGAGCATCTCTAAAATTATATTACAATTTAGTTTGATCTGTTTGCTTGCTTATTTACTTTCCATACCTTCATCTTTGAAGTTTCTAGCTGATATTGCAAATATATGTAGGTATTAGATAGTAGTAAAGAGGAACTGAGTGGTAATTTATGTTATTATATAACTATTCTTTTTTTGCGTAGAGTTTATTGATTAAGGATTATTAGTTCTTAAGATTAATTTAACTAGTAATCAAAGTTCCAGCTATATTTAAGGAATTCCTTCACTCAGCTATCTAAAATTAGTTCAGTAACATTAGCATTGTACTTCTTTATTTATGCAAGACTCGATATAACTTTTTTATATGAAATATAAGTTCCATTTAATAGGACTGAATAAAAAATTTAATTAGCGTGATGTATGCTTACTCTTACAATCATTAATCATTAAGCATAGCGAATTTTAATGAAATTATGTTTGATAGTATCAACAATTTCGAGCTGATTGTTATATTCAATAAACTAGTGCGAATAACATAACGTACAACGGTGTTATTGCATAATAATAAAATATGATAATTCCACTTATGCTATTTTGGGCTTATCTGTAGAACATAGCTATGAAGTCGCTTGTAGCTTAATATCGCAAATGTATTAGATAGCGGTAACGAGAAATTGAGTAGCAATTTATGCTTTTATATAAATTGTTTTTTTTTTTTTGCACAAATTATCACGATCATTATCAGATGATGATGATCAATTGAATTAGAATATTTGCAACATTTGTTTCTGTTGTTTAATTGTTTTTCATCATCTTGTATCTACTTGTTGTTGTAATGTCTGCCTCTCTTGATCTTGAATCGATCATCAGCGCTCTGCAGCTTGTCTGGATGTTAACCAGACACGTTTTTATAATAATTATAATCAGGATCGCCATTATTCATCAATGTGAGATTTTTTTAGGAGAACTGGGAATCACGTCTACCAGCGAAGTATACCAAAAGTGAAAATAATAATGTCAGTAATAATTACAACACCAAAGGTTTCGTAAGGACTAATTTGACTTCGGATGAACCATCTAAGATTGCAGTTGAACAGAAACTTATCCATGCAATAGGTAGTGGTAATATGATGAACAATAATGGCAGCTGTAGTTCGGAGGATATCTTACGTGCAACGCAAACAGTTGATAAATCATCTAGTATTGTTATCAGTTTCAAGTAAGTTTTACTGGATTTAAATAAGTTTAAAGCAAAGTAGATATGTACTTAATTGCTCTTCATAAAGAATATGTTTTTGAACTTGTGAACAGTAGTTAGAGATTAAGGATTAGTGGTAATGTTTTTTCTTTTTTTTTCTTTGCTATAACATGTTGATTTGTTATAGTGAGTTAAATTCTATATCATCAATTGAGAATGGATGCATGAATACGAACAAAATAGCATACATTGATGAGGATGAACGTGCAAGTGATTCCTGCCGGTATGTCTGTTGTCAAATATCAAGTGTAGTATTAGATAAATAAATATTCAAGTGTATGATTACCATTATTATTAATTCATCAGATTAGTGGCATATTGTATTTTTCTTAAATTTTAAGTGAAATATTCAGCTGAATAAATTAATTTAGTTAGTGCTTCAAATGTATCTTTTAGCTCTTCAAATATGCATATTGGAGAGAATCAAAATGAACATATCAATAATGGTAGCGGCTTCAAAAATCTTTATAGACAGGGCAATTCAGTTCAAGAGGTAGTCTATTTTTGCACTTTAATTATTTTATAAGGGATTGAAATTTCGTGAAATTATGACTGATTGCGTAAAATATCATATCAATTAGTATCCTTCTCATGTATGCAAATCTGAGTGTACCAATTTCATCAAAATGTCGTTTGATCAGAAAGATTCATTTTGAATGATTAATAATAATAAATTACTTCATATTTTGCTGTATTGCATTAATTTTAATGGGATACTTTGCTGAGATACTGGGAAGATTTCATTTGTACTCATAGCAGTATGGATAAGGAAAACATGAGGCAAACAGATGGTCTTGTGAAATCTAACCTGCATAATTCAAATGAAACTTTTCTTTCAGTTTCAATTCATTTCAAACTAATCAGTTCAATAAACCTACAAAATGATCGTTTCTTTTCATATAGTACACAAAACTATAAATATGGGAAAACTATAATGGGAAATGAATAGGACGAAAATATTGGATTTATTTTGAAATTAAATTTAATTACTGTTGTTTTTCAAAAATTCACTTTCTCATTCAATGATATTATTAAGGTTTAGGATAAGAATACAATTTGAATGAGAAGACGAATAGATTGATTAATGTACAAATAGGATTTTTAAGATGACAAATTCTAATTTTTTTCCTATTCTGTTAAGTTCGTGTTGAAATTTCAGATTATTTTGCTATTTTCAAAAGAAATTGAGATTCTTCTAGACTTTAGACCCTCTAATATTGCATTATTATTATCTGTCCAAGCGTTTGACCTACACTGATATGGAACTGAAGTGATATAAATCCATTACAATGTTTGATAATTCTCTCAGTGATGGTTGAGTAAGCCAATAATTTCAAGTAGATTGCTATGAAACTTTTTATGCTGAAGTATTTTTTGTTAAATCTTTTTCGTTTTCCTCTAAAATATCTTTTTCTCTTTTTCTAGTCTTTTTCCCTGAAATGAAATGTGAAATCGTTCACAAGAATTTTTTGATTCCAAATCATTTCAAACTTTCTAATATGACTTGTAAGAGTAGAAGTAGAAGGCTTTTGGTCTCTTTAGTTGACAGGACTCAGTTTTTGATGAGTTACTTTGTGGTTTCATTTTTAAATGAGATGTTTAATCTCATCGTCATTGATTAAAGTCATTTTAGTATGGTTTTACCATTTCATTTTCCATTTTGAAGCGTAGTGAAATTTTTCGAACTAATAAAAGGGAAAAATCCATACTTGGCATTTGTTAATTTTGCCGCTCTCCCTTATCGACAAAATATTTATGGAATAGGATGATCTATCTCTGTGGCACTTGAAAATATCGAATTGTTTTGTACCTTTTGTATCTTTGGTTACACTATCGCAGGAGGATGAGTTGAGTAGTATGACTTGGCGGGTGATCGGTGTCTGGCGATTTCCTTGGTGACATTAATAAGCGTCGTAACAGACCAGTGACCCCTGCAGATATGTTTGAATCGAATTAAATATGATTCGCTCGTATTGCGTTACTTTTCATAATATATTACGTCACTTTGTACATCACTTCATCGATTTCATCGACTTATTTTTTATTGATCTGCAAGGAATTTGATTTTGGTCATTTACGAAATTTTCAAATTTGAAATTTTCTCATTTTTTCGAGGTAAAATTCGAACTAGTTCAAGTTTTTTCCTTTCCTTTTAGTAGAATCAATGAGGAAGAAAATGGAAATGACATTCGATTGCAGATTCGAGCGTTAAACGACAGCGATGACGATGAAGTGATGATGAACATTATGTCGAAAGTTTCAAAGGAACGCGAAAATGTTTCAACTACTGAAGCAAACATTACAGCAGATGATAGGATTCAGAAAAATGCTGAAACTATTGCAGCTGTTGGGACTCAAGGGAAGCACGATGATGTTAGTAATAAAACTTGCTTAAATTTTATCAAATTACCATAAAGAAGTGATGGGAGAAGTGGAGAAGCGGAAAGAATAAGGATTGCAGTTTGTTGCGTCTGCTTGGAGATTTGACATCATTTTTTTTCATGCATTCTTCCAAGTATCTTTTCAAAATCTTAATCTAAAATTTTCCCTCTTCAAATTCGTTTTTCCTTTTTTTTTATATATGTATATATACAAAGCATTTTGAGAAAAAGAAAGACTAGCGCAGATGGAATGATTTAAATGAGGAATGGAAAAATAAATTATAAGGTATAACTGAAAAGAAAAAGAGGAGTAATGCTTGCTGCAAATATTTTTCCCTTTTCATAGGATTATGATTTTAAATAGGTAATGTTTTTTTTAAAAAAAAAAAAGTAAACAAAGATTAATTCAAAAAATTTTATTATTTCAAAATTTTTATTGTTACTTTTATTGCAGAATCCATTCACCTATTCAGCAGGACAATTACGTTTACATGGAAATCGAGTTGGCACATATGATATGCAAAAATCTCGTACATTAAACACAAAAAGGGATGTCTTTACAACTGCTGATGGTGAGTATGATTACAGCTACAACGGATACGTCGGTCCAACTTTCTGTGAGTCCTCTATATGTATTATGTTTGTGATGTCCATGTTCTTTTTGTCTTTTTAACTTTTTTTTTCCTTCTAAATTTATTTATTGCATGAAGAAAAATCATTTCTTAGTTTGTGCGGCGGCATTCGATAAAATTTTGCTCTATTTTATTTTTTACTTCTTTTTTTTTTAAATAATTCAAAATGTGATGTAATTAATAGATTGATTTACAGCAACTGTTAATTTTAGTTGTGCTAGTAAATGTACTTGTATAACTATTTATTAAAATTGCTATGTTATAAATGAAGTCGATATTAGCAGAAAAAAAGAAAAAAGAGAATGATTGATAAAAATTGATCATTTCGTAATATTTCGTAATGTTTCAATTAATTTATTGATTCGATTTTAAGCATTAATCATCATCATTTATAACAGTTAAATATCATATGGCATGTTCTTTCTAAAAAAAACGATTAGATTTGAAAGTAGAAATGGATTTGTTGATACAATTTTCAGGTTTTAACAGCCACCACTAATCCTCATCCACATTTGGTTTCATCTGTCATCTGTAAGTAGCATCGAAATATTGATTTGTCCGAAAGGAGCAAATGAATTATCTACGTTTTTCTTTATTAGCTAGTCAGTTCCTGAAAGTAAGAATAGCTTCTAACAGTCGTACATTCATCTTTGTTAGAGCTAGGCCTATCCATTCATTCATTGGTAGCAAATTAGCACATATCCTTTCCATCATATAATATTTCGAACTGTAAATTTTCGTCTTTCCCTATTTCATCCTTCTAGGATTACATGCTAATGAACTGATCAACACTTTAAATTTATCGCATTAGTAGAAAGTAGTATTTTAGCCTAGCATAGAACAACATGTTAGTCGATTTCGAGATGTAATCGTAAAATGCATTTATACTGGAAAAAATCAAGTCAGGTAATGATATTTTTGTTCATCTATTTTTATCATAAACTATCATGGTAATTGTCTTCCACTTTTATGTACTATTCGAAGCAATCGATTTTTGGTCTGATGTATTTTCTATAATTATTGACAAATAGATTATGAATGTTTTTTTATTTATATCCTAAAGCCTCTTTTTACTTTTTTGTTTCAATTTTTATCTTCTTTCCTTTTGCTCACCTTCTTCCTTATCTTTCCTTTTTTTCTGTGAGATTCGTAAGTTTAGCTTAAACTGTGCATCTTATCCAGTTTAGCATATACTCTTCCATTTTTGTTTTATCTATATTATCAAACGAAATATCTCATATTTTTCTCCCTTCATTCCTTTTCATCTTTCTATCATACTATATACTATAAAGTATCTTGTAGTGATATAGCTAATTTTAAGTTTATATTCATGTTTCTCGGTTAATAAGAGTAACGACAGGACTTACATTATGGCCTGATATTTCTCAGCTTATAGGAAATGAATTTTTATCTGGTTTGCTTATGGTTGGCATTTCTAGAATCGTTTTTGGGCAGTTTTTCATTTTAGTGATTGTTACTGAAGAATATATAGGATACTGTAGCATTTACGTATGTCTTGCAAATGTTTATTCATATAAGGTTGAGTTTAAGTTTGTAACAGAAAGTGCCCACTGTTTATCAATTGTCTCATCTCAGTTATTATATGTAATTAGAATATCTATAATATAATTTTTGATAAGTTCTTTGGTTATGTAAGCATTGGAAAGACGTCAGGAACAGATTTTTTTTTATTTCATCAAGAAATGAATTTGAATTATGCAAGTATTTTCTTCTCGAAAAAAAAAAAAAAGAATATACGAAAGCAAGTTTTAGGGGGGTTGTAATGGTTCTGAATAAACATTTGTCAACTTTTTTTTTTTGCACGAAAGGACAGGAACGATTTATGTCCTCTTTAGTTGAAATGCAATAAAATAATTGAACGTGATGTTCACTAAGAGAGTTTAGTCTCCTGTTCTTACTTTTAACTTTTCCGCTTTTATTTAGAATAATGAATGATTACATCATTCATTTATGGTAACTTTTTGTCAGAATTACTTTCCGTAATTCTGGCAAAAAGTTAATATGCTAGCCGTATTGTGTTGATTCTTTAGTACATAAACAATTCTTGAGTGTTTCAATCCCAGGAACTCTTCATATGGCGGTATATGTTGTGTTTCTAGTGGTCAGATAACAAATTTTCGTTTTCATTTCTTTTTTTTTTTAGTTTTTTCATGTTCATGCATGAATGTTGAATGTTTGATCAATGGTTAGTTGTTCATCTAAATTGCATGCTAAATATTACATTTCCTATTGATTTTTTCCCATCAACAATTTATCTTGATTTGACAATGTCAAATAATTGCAGTAAGCTTAATCCCAGCTAATACATCCAATTCGGTACTAGCGCGAGATTTGATACCGGCACATTTCGACGGGCGTGAAACTTACGCTAGAGGACTTTTGGATCCAACAGAGGATACTCGTCTTGTTAGTTCATTTTTTCCTTTCGTTTTTATAATTTTTGTTTTTAGAATTAATATAATAATTTTTTAGCTGCTTGTTTGATTTTATGATGCAATCTTTTTAGGAATGTTTTTTTCCTTTTCATACAAATGACGGTTAGGAAGTTCCATTGCATTGCAATTCTTTATTTAATAATATTTAAAGTTTTTATTTTATAGAACGAAATGTGATTTGATTTTAAATGATAATCTAAAAAATAATTGAAGAAAAAAGATTTGAGGATGTTTTTTTGCAAATAGGCGATTGCCATATTTTTAGATTATTTTCGTTTATCGTTGGATTGTTAAAATTGATAGTTTTTTGTCTAGTAAAATATACTACATTCTAGTGGAGAAGTGCGATTCAGGTTTTCATCCAAGCCACATGCAAATCGCTAATTACTTTTATTTATATGTAAATTAAGATTAAACAAGAATATTTTATGTTCTTTCCGCTATTATTAATATCATTATTATTTATTATTGAAGAATGATCACGGTGGGCTTATCTTTGCAACGATCACGATGCTTTTTAACCATCATAATTGAATTGTACACTCATTTGCATTCACCTAGTAGGCAAACATTTTGTTTTGTTCTTGAGTAATTCCAAATATCCTATATTATGTAATGATAAGGTGAGTGAAAAAAAAAAAAAAAAATTAATTTGATAGTCAACATTATGGATTTTTTCTGACATTTTTGTTGACAGTTTTAAATCTGATTATGATCACTAAGATTAGATTGCAAAGATTGACTGCATTGGTCAAGCTTAATGATAATGATCGTCTTAAATTAAGAAATGATTAAGTAATAAGTGTAAAATTTTGAAGACAGTTCCGAAGTATGTGTAGATGTAGAAACTTGTGCTACTTATTTATCTTAGAATATTGCAAAAAGTTTTTGGCCGAAGAGCATCAAAATTTTCATGCTATATCTTTCGATTTCTTTTTTTTTCTTTTCTAAATGTCAAAAGATGTGATGTTATAAAAAGGTATCGGTGCTGGGATAATTAGAACAGTTGTTTGATTCAACAGTAACAATACCGGTATATTAACCTATCCAAAGAGAGAGAGAGAGAAAGAGTTATATTGTTTACCTGCATAACTGTGCCATCCAACTTATTAACTAGGTTGCTGGCCTTATAATGAATGGTATAGTTTGAAATATTAGCCATCAGATTATAAATACGGTTGAAGCATTAAACCTATATTATGATTGGTCGAAATTAGTTTTTATTAATTTGATTTATTAGTATTAGTATTAAATATATACATCAATATTTCCCGAAATATAATTATATATTCAAATAATATACATGAAGATAAAAGTGTACCATGCATAAGCATTTCCACTTCATGTATCATCATCATCGGTAAATAGATTGGTGCAATGGAAGGGATGAAAGGAAGAAATTTTCATTCATATATAATAGCAATGATCATTGTAAATAACCAATGTTCAGTAAATTAGAGGAATGGAAAGAATAGTGCAAAATATTATCATTCCATTTTACAATTCCATCCTTTTTATTATTTTTGTAATTGACACTGTTAGTAATTTATTTCTACCAAAGAACATTAATATTTTAGAAATTATTTTGCTATAATTTTACGAAATTTAAAGACATGAAAGTTAGAAAGAATTGAAAAAAATCGAGGGATTGTAGTTTAGTTTGGCAAATAAAAATATTACAATTGAAAATGTGATTGTTGTGATGATAAAGCATTTAAATCAGATGAACAAATTTCATCATTTATTATTGATACTGTATTTATGCACTTTTTCTTTTTTTTCTTTTTTTTTCTTTTTTTTTTGTTGCTATTTGTATTTGTATGCATAAAAGGGTTAGTCTTTTATTATTGATGATGGATGAGATCATTTTTGGGTGGGACAAAAGTTCTTTTCACTAACCTTACTTTTTCATCACATCAGTGGAATATCTTGATCATGTATTACTGATTCATTTTGATATTATTTAGTGGGTTAATTATGAATATTTTCTAAATGTTTGTTAGATTTAAATTATTTTTGTTGTTATTAATCATTTTGAGCTATAGATCAGCTCTATTTCATAGATTTTTGATGAAAGACAACAAAAATACGATAGATTTAAAGTTGAAAATTTGAAATTTGATCAAAAATTTTATCGTTTTTTATCATTTTCCGCAGATAACTGAGATATTCTAATAGGAAGTGTAAGTTATGATAATGATATTCGTTCACTTTCTTTCTTCTTCCTTCCTCATTGATTTTTCATTCTGTTTATTCATGTTCTGTTTTTTTTTTCATATTCTATTTTCAAATTAAATAATAATTTAAAGAAAAGTACGAAATGTCAATCCATTTTTTTTTTCTACTCCTAACATATTGTCTTATCGTCATAACCATGCTACTTACTGTCATGATGAATATACATTTTTTTAATCCATTTATGGCTTTTGTATTATTCTTCCTAATTTTTTTTTGGCATCATTCCTAGTATTATTTCATAAGAAATTGTTTGTACTTTTTTTGATGTGAAAATATAAATTTCTATCAGGAAATTTTTAGATATGAAATTTGGGAAAGCAAATATATAAGTCTTATGTATTTTCAAATAAACTACCATAGACATGTTTATAATCTAAATGTTTGTATCTGATTGATATGTTTATATCAAGTATATAAGTTGAATGCCAATGAGATGAGATATATATGTATTTACAGTCTATTGCTAACATATTGTCTCTTTTTGACATTATCA
Organism: Loa loa; assembly: GCF_000183805.2. Lineage (NCBI taxonomy): Eukaryota > Metazoa > Nematoda > Chromadorea > Rhabditida > Onchocercidae > Loa > Loa loa. Next base: position 20,850 of record NW_018108608.1, on the reverse strand, counting down.
CTTATCGTCTGATTATATTGATGAAAGATTGTGTATAAAAGGATAAATGTGTAATATTATAGAGTGTAATATTCTTGTTTTAAAATAAGCTTAAATTTTCATTTTCTAAAATAAGAGTATCATTTTTCTCAATGCCTAGAACTTTGTCTTCTTATATATGCTCATTGATGGGAAGAATATCTCTTAAGAAAAAGGAAAAAGGAAAAACTTAGCTTAGGCTTGATATTATTATTATCAATAGGATGAGATTATTTTATTTCATTTCCAATAACTATGAAATTCCTCTTTTGTTAGAAATAAAATAAATTGCTACTTAGCATTAATAAGCAAATCTTCATACTCTTTTTTACTTTCTCTCTCTCTCTCTTTTCATGTTAAAGTTGTAACAATTTTAATTGATTGAATGGATGAATTATGATTAATTATCAAATAACTTAACTATGTCATGTTTCTTCATGCTGATTAAATAGTGTCTTTGTTTTATCCGGAAAATTTTTAAAATTATTTTTGGAAATTTTTAGTGGGGATATAGAATGAATTCTTAGAGATTAGAAATTATCGTTAAAGGCGGAATAAAAGACAGAATAGTGTTATGGTGTAGAATTTTCGTGGTGTTTTTGTTTCTTGTTTCTTGTTTGTTTGTTTTAGAAAAGAGTATTAAAGTACTTGATACTGTGAAAATATTTATTAAAATATTTTTGATAAGCTTATGAATAATCATCTAGACTAGAATGTATGCTCATCTAATCAATTTTCTTAAAATATGATTAATCAGTTACTATTTTTCCTTGCTAAAAGTCTATTTTAGAGGAATGCGAAAGATATATCTCTTTTCATCGGGAACTTTTCCAAATTTCTAGTGAATTTTTGAGGTAGTTTGATGCTGAACAAATGATTATTGTGAAATGTTTGTTTTGTAGATTAAATGCTTACTGATAAATGAATCCTTGAAAACTTCCACTTTTAATAACTCACTGATCATTTAATTGACCTCTTTTTTTATTCTATTTCCTATCTATTTCTGGTTTTATGTTCTATTCCTAGTACATATTAAATGCCTATTGAAAAATATCGATCATTTATTGAAATTAAAAAGTTATTACCGTTTCTTTAACCAGAAAAGTTAATGTTTTTATATGCAATTCATGTAAATTGGTAATATATTCAGGATTTTGTTGTCTACTTTTATCGTTGGATTGCTTGCTCTTGGGAGTTGCAGTAGGTAATGAAAACGACAAAAACCGGAAACTAATCGGTGTTTCATACCGATTAGTTTTCGGTTGTTGCTTAATCTGTAATTGCTTTTTGCCTCAGTTTGTTGTCTAGTTCGTATTCTAGTAATATCTATAGTTATTTTCCATTGAATTTAAATAATAAATACTACAACAAAATAACGAAATACTAATCAATACTATTCTATTCGATCATTTAATGTTTGTAATAGTGATATATCAGTGCTAAAATCACTACAATCAATAATTAGATCTGATCATTATAATGCCCTATTTTTTAAATTTTCTTCTGTTTCCATGTAGTTGTTTACAACACGATTAGTTAATAGTAAATGAGAGATATCATCAAGAATTATTGTTTGTTACTCTATCGAAAATTACCGATAAATTTTCATCATCACATTTCCCATATCTATTACCGGTATTTGAGCAAAAAAAGAAACGGGGAAAGAAAACATTGTTGATTGTTGAAACGAAAGAAGTTCCTGTTTTTTTTTTCTTTTTTTTTCAGTTGATAGAGTTTAATTGTATTTTCCTGATCAATTTCACTGATCATAAATAATTTTTATTCGGAAATAATTCACATATTCAGGCCGTAATATAGCAATCATAATTTGTATTACGCTTCATTCAGTTTATTTGTAACTAATAACATATGTTTTGTAATTGTAAAGTTTACAGTCAATCTTCAATACCATTAAGTTTTTCTTTGGGAATGAAAAATTTTGGGATAGAAAGAATCATCATTAAACTAAACTTAATATAGCAGTTATTGATAATTTCGATGGAAAAATATGATCTATTTAATGTGAATGATGATTAGTTACAGTGTAATTAAGTAAATTTTCAATTTACCTCTCTTTTCATCTAAAATTTTTTTTAAAATTTTTTTCAGTCGAATCTTAACATGAAAAAATAGTAATGATGGTATTATGAATAATGGATAGATGGTTTTTGTTGGAGATATTTGTCGGTCGGAAAACTTTCAAATATATTTCCTATGATTCTTCACTGATGAAATTTTTTTTTTTGAAGAAAAAAATGAAACGTATTTCGATAGAGTTGAGATTATTTGTCAATTTTATGTTTTGTTCGTTCATTTTCTTTCGAAATCATTTTTGAAAATCAACGTTCATTTCTGCTGCACAGTGATATGGTAAGTGATGAGGCAAATGATTTTTGCTTGTAATAAATAGCTGAAGTTTCAAAAAGAAAATGTCTAATCTCTATGTTGTTATATTCGTTATTTTTTTAAAGAAAAAAAAATTAAAATAAGTGAATGCATTTCACTTATGACATTTTGATGTGACATTTCAGTTGCACGGCGAGTATTGACTATCTCTATTATAATTATACTTCTATTGATACCGATATGCATTTTTTTTTTTTTTTTTTTTAGTTAAAAAGTCTTATAAGTTAGAATGAAAACATTGGAGAGAGAAAAAGGGGGAGAGAGGTGGAGTGAAAAACTATTATTTGCTTCCGTCAATAATTCACTGTCTATTTTGGATCATTTTAGACGAAATTAATGAACACTTATATGCATATATATATCATATGCATAAAGAATAAGTTAATTCAAAGAATTGCGTTAATTTCTCTCTTACTTTCTCTTTCTCTCTCTCTCTCTCTCTTTTTCACCACCTTCATAAAGGTAGTCAGAGGAAATTGCTGTATACAACAATGGATAATAGTTTAAAGATGGGCAAAGTTGTGATGATAAGGTTTACTATGGATTGTTTGGCTTAATCTTAATTAGATAACCGATTAATATAATATGTAAAAATGCTTAATTAATCAATAATCGATGATTGTACTGGTACATGGAAATGAAAATAGAATAGCACAGAAATTGTGAAAGGCGATAGATTTGATGTACTTTCGATTTTATCTGTTCACATCTTCTTTGCAAAAATGTTAGAAAAGAAAGAAAAAGAAGGTTTCTGGGAAACATTTTGTAGCATTTGTCAGAATGATTGCCACTGAGAGGAATGGGATGTACATATGAGTTTGCACTTATTATACCTCAATGATTGGCTTCCATGTCTTGATGACAACTTTCATTTTATTGCTCTATCTTAAGGATGCTTACAAAGACATCCTTACTATTAGCAGCTAATGAATTTTATGAGTAATTTACTCCCACTTATTATTATTATTAGTAAAATGCAATCGTTTTTATTCATTTATTTCAGAATCCGCAGCAGCATCAACAGCAACAGCAGCAGCAGCAGACAAATTTGGATAACGAAATGGCCAATCTAAAGAATCAACCGGTTTGGTTTTTCAATTTATCAATTTTGTCCTTTCTCCATTTTTCCCTTACTGTCCTGTTCTTCCTTTTTCCTCATCCTAACAAATGACTGGAATGAAATGAATGGAAATTATGGGATAAGCTAACTTTAAAGATTGAAGTTGGTGTGGAAAGCTATATGAAAAGAGTTGAAGAATTTTTGAAGCTTTTTGATTTGATCATATCACTTTCTCATTTTGAAATACGTAACATTAATTAAATCTAAAAATTTGGTATCATTTTATCTCTTTTGTAATTTTCCAAAAGGATTTTTTTTGCTAAATTGTTGACCAGTGTGTGTCATTTCATTTAGGACAAATGCGCGATTGCTAAAAGACGTAAGGAAAATAAAAAGGCGAAAGAAGCGAAAAATAGTTATGTTGTTGAATCGAAAGATGGTTAGTTCATTACTATATATTATTATCTGTATGTATGTATATAAAGGAAAAATACAGGATGAAAGGCAACGATTTGTAGACTTGTTTACGGGTTTGACCTTGTGATGTCTCTGGTTGTAAAAATGATAGAATACGATGATTTTGTAGATACATCTAACCTTTTGACTTTATCTGCTTCACCAATTTCCTTCTCTTAACCTTATTTTTGATCTTATCACCAACAATCATCATCATTATCAGCCTCATCTCTTTATCACTAAAACTTATTGCTATCGATCATTTACCATTAACATCATTATTATCATCTTTCATTGTTCATGCCATTCCTATGAATCATTATTAGTGGTACATACGTAATGTGAAGATGATTAGCGCTGACGGAAGAAACATTGCGCAAAAATATTTATACCTTTGAATGAATCATCCAATCATTTAGAAAACCAACCGGCAGTGTATAATGCAGACGTAATAGAGACCAAATTAATATTTTCTTGATTACAGTTATTATTATTTAATTATTTGTTAAACAGTATTATCATTATTGCTACTTATTATTTATTATTTGTCATTTATTATTTGTTATTTATTATTTATTATTATTATTATTATTATTATTATTATTATTATTATTATTATTATTTATTATTTATT
>NW_018108608.1:3486-15394 GCF_000183805.2 Loa loa | reverse complement strand
ATTATTATTATCATTATCACCATTAATTTATTATTATTATTAATTGTTAATTATTAACTATTAACTATTAGTTATTATTATTATAGACAGGCAGTACGTCTATAATTCATTATTCAATTATTCTTTTAAAAAATATTAATTTGGACATTAAGCATTTTCCACGATGTTTAATGTCCAAATTAATATCTTCTTGAGTGATGTCCGATGAATTTAGCTTCGTTGAATAATTCTCTGAAGTTTTGAAGGAAGGAAAAGGTGTAACAAAACCTCTAATTAATGTACAACTTTTATATTTGTAGCTTCAATAAAAGACTTACAGATTTAGTTTATGTTATTTTATGCGAAGTTCACTGCGACATTTTATCTAGAAAAAGTAAAAAACTATGAGAGCAAAATAAACATATGTTTATGAGGGCGAATTTTCAGATATTCCATTGGCAAATATACCATTATTTCTCGAATTTTCCTTCAATTAATTTCTTAATTTTTATTGAATTCCATTTGTTTCTTCAATCACTTTCAAATTTATCTGTTACAAAAGTTAACAGCAATTAATAATAGTTTCCATAAATGGTTGTTTTGAATGTGACTAAAATAAAATCAAATAAACTGACATCTTTCCCATTCATGAAACTACCAGCTTGTTTATTTATTTATTTTTCTTTGTTTAATTAATATGCATCTGTTTTGCAAGTTTGCTTTTCAGCAGGTGCACCTATTGATCCGTTTCATTTCCTATATGGTGTTATTCTTCTTGTTCATGAATAGAATCTGTTGAAGCAATCTAGAAACTAAGCTAAGCTAAGCTAATTAAATGCATTATTCGTCAAATTTTTGCTAAGTTTAATTTACACTTTTGTATAATTATTATCATCATTTATTCAGCTTACCATTAAATGAATTTTGTGCATGTGCAATTAATTTTCTGTTTATCTTTATGCATATTGATTTTTCTTATTATATCATTTTAATTTTTGTCTTTTTGTCGAAAAAATAAAATAATGTGCAGAGGGGGATGATGAGATAATGCATTTTCTAGCTTATCACAGAATAAGTACTTTGAAATAATAATAATGATGATATTAAATGGTTATTTTGATCTTTATTTGGAACCAAGTTTAAATAAAAAAGCTTATAAAATAGAAGACTAAATTTTCATATAAAGCTTTTTTTTCCTTTTTTTTTGTTTAGTCTTTCAGGTTTTTTTGTTCCATTATCTTGATTTGAGATTCCTTTTACCTTTCACAGTCTTGTAATTTCATTTATGGTCAAAAATGTGAATATTAAAGGAATTTATTTCTTGCAAGTAAAAGCTCGTCATCATTAAATGTGACTATTGATTTGTGTTTTTTCTTCTAATTCTTTTGAGCATCATACTGGAAGAGTATTAAATGAACCATTAGTTTCAGGATTTAAAATTTAATGAATTAGTGGAATAAAAATATTCAGGTCGTTCGATTTTATTGCTCCTTTATTTGTCTTCCTGAGAAGCTGGATTTTAAATTGTGAAAGAATCCAATGGCTGAGAATTAGAAATACGATAACTGAAACTTAAGTAGCATCAGTTTCTGAATCGTATTTAAGGATATCAATGAAATGATAAAGGTTTGAAAATAGCAATTATGTTGTTGGATTCTGTTCAAAACTGCTGAGTTTTATTCGTTATTGTTATCTGCTTATAAGGCTTATCAGTAATAGCCAAGTAGATAAGTCATAGCTGTTTGATGACAAATGAACGAATGATGTTATATCAAGTCGTTTAATTTTTCATGAATTCTTTTGATGAGCCTTTCCGTAGAATCAAAATATCGTTTTTCGTTGCTTCTATTTGGGGATTTGAAGTGTTACAAATTCCGCAGCGTGATTTACTTTTGTAAATGTCCACTTCATTTCTTTCATCTACAACTGGGAATGATACTGTCATATCTCATCTTTGAATTTTCCCCGTATAGGAAATATCTTTCGTTCATTTGTTAATGAGTAAAGAGACTTTGTATATGTTTGAAGAAGAGAAGTACAGATTCAACGATATCTCTTCGACTGTTAGGTTTTAGTAAGTGGAGTGAAAAGCATAACAGCTAGCAAAAATGAATTAAGAGGTTAGTGATTCAGCGAGTTACAATAAATGTACTTTTTCTAAGCTGGTCTGAGGTACAGCGGGATTGGTAACGGTCATTATTTTGAAAATCTCATTGTTGCAAATATGGGATGTTGTCATCGAATCGTTTGTCAGATTGATTGATGATTTCCTTCGGTCTTTCTGATATGCATTATTCGTGGGATATATATATATATATATATATATTGCTTAGAGTATTATCGTTAAGTTTCGATTTCGTTGGAAAAATTTTCTCAAAACGATTCATATGGGCGGATACTATTCTTTTGTTTTACAATTTGCTATTATTTTCAATGGTTGTCATCGTTTGTATCTTCTGATTGATTCTCTTCCTTATATGTTTCTAAAAGTTACTTTCTAGATGCTAACTATGGTAAGTAATTACTTGTCAAATCACGTTTTCTAAAAAAAAAAAATTTTCTACGGTAACGACATCAAGTGATGTCACTTCATTTAAAATCATAGAAAATGTAAAATTTTTAAACAATCGTATTTAAAAGGTATTATAAGAAAAGTAATAAACTTCCCTCATGATCAATAACGAGAAAGTTTTATTCATATACAAGTAAAGTGATGATGTAGGAATAATTTACTTGAGAGGGAACTTCAATTTTGTTTCATACGGTAAGATTAGGATTAATAGTTAGCGGCACTTTTTTTTTCTTTTTTTCCCAAAGAGATGTGGGAGCTATTACCATATTGAGTTGATCTCTAGCAATTATTATGTTGGATGATGACAGCAGTAAGGGATATGCAAAAATAATATGATTCATTGTCAACATATATTTTTCCCAAATATTCATTATTCATCGAATATTAATAGAATAATCAGTAAGCTAGTTATAATGATAATAGAATAAAAATGTATAGATAAATGAATTAAGGTATAAATGCGCTTCTTTTTTTTTCAAATATCATAAAAGTTAAGCACTTTCATTTATTTCTCTTTCGAAGAAGTAATATTTATTGAGTTGGACGAAATTATGGATGATATTCGCAAATCTTAAAGTTTATATTTCTGTTATATATATATATATATATATACTAGATAATATTACTCTTGTGTATGTTTTATTAGTTCGTGGATTTTTTTTTTTTAGTTATTAAATGTATATGTGAAAGTATAGATGGCATTCTTCCTCTTTTTCTCTTCATCTGCATTCCATCTTTTAAAACTTCTCAAATTTATTTTAAATTTTGATTAAATAGAGAGGGTAGAACTTTAATGTTTTGCATGCTGCGAGCAAGTATTGCATACTTTTGCACTTTGATGCGACCACGATCATTATACCTCTTTGCATTCTTGGTCCTATAGGAAGCATTGCAATTTTCCTTCTGAAATTCAGTATATTGTAAAAGTTGCTAAATTATGATAGATTTATAGATTGTTTGTTTAGAATTTGTGCCATGTGATACAAAAAGTGCGGAATACTTATGTTTAACTTAGAATATCATATGCTGGAAATTACTGAGCTTTTTTTTTTTTGCTTTTTTCTTTTTTTGTTTTTAGAAGGAAGGGAGAAAAAGTTGTGACAACAACTAGAATGATATGTGTTATGTGGTCATGTCATTTGATTAAAGAATGCTGCTAAAATGACATTCACTCGAGAAGTGAACTGTAATAATGGAATTCGAAAAAAAAAAAAGTTGGAAATGTGTTCTGTTCTTCCATTTCTGTGTGTGTAATGCTGTGTAGGGTAGATATTGAAGTCTTTTTTTTTCTTTTGCTTTTTCAGTAAGATCCCTTTTAACTAGATGCTTTAGGAAATGTAAAATTCAGGAGGACTGAAATCTACATTGAGGCATTTTAAAAACTTCAAAAGTAAAATTTTCACTTACCTGCATATGTTTTTGTCATACTTATATGATTTACGCATGCATATATGTCTGCTATACCACCAGTTATTCATTATAAAAGTCTTATCCAAAGTTAAGGAGTCTCATATTTCATGAGATTTTTTAATTTAAAAAAAAAAGACCCACAGATACATGTATGCATACACATACATAAGTACATATATATATATACATACACATACACATATATATACATACGTACACATAATACATACATCAGTCTCGATTTGTTGCATCCTGTATTTGTTAGTTTCCTTGCAGTAGAGAAAATAACTTCATCTCATTTCGTTCCAATCATTTCATTTTATTTTTTTTTTCTCTTCATCCGTTGCACTCATTTTTCTCTTTCATTTATCTCTTCCAGGGATAAAATGAGGAACTTTAATTTATTATCATTTCCTTGTTTTTTTCTTTTTTTTTCTGTCTACATTGGCTACAATTTTGTATCTTAGCTTTACTTTATCAATTTCATTTCTTTTTTCCTTTTTTCCCTTTTTTTTTGGAATATTTTTGTGCACAAATCATTGGAGATATTGATGTATAGAGTAATGATTTTTGACCGATAGTTCACAAAAAACAAAATATAATCTCGTAAGAGCGATGATGCGATGAGTGGAAAAGTAGATGAAGGTTGCCGTAATTAATTTTTTGTTAAATTAATATATTGAAAATTTTGATTAAAGTTATTTTGAAATTAACAGAATTGACTATTTTTGAACCTTACATATTCTTGCTACAAATAAAAAACCCAAAGTGACCAAACTGACCAAAGTGGTCAGTGCTTAGGGAAAGATTTGGAAAACCATTAAGTGTAGAGAATACGAGAAGATATTGTTATTAGATGAAGACTGAAAGTTCAATCTTCTCCTCTAGCAACTAGAAATTTCTGTCAATATCGATGTATCCATCCATTTCGGGGGGATATTTTCTCTTGCTTAGTAATGTAGCTGTAAAAATTGTTTGAATGATTTAATTAAATAGTATTGCATATTCGATGCAAGCATATAACATGAACTATAATAAATATGAAAGATCTGTGTGTTTAAATGATATGGTCAACCTAAATTTTGAAAATGAACTGTTTAAATCATTAATTTGATTTATTAATTTATTCTTTCAATCTTAATGATACTTTTTTTTTCTTGTTCAGGGTATATGGGTAATTTATCACCTGAAGAGATACTAAAGCGGATCGAAGGTGAGAATAAAGGCAAAGCGAAAGGAAATCAAAAGAATGGAACGAATGGGTCTAAGGTTTTTTTTGTTTTTTTTTGCTTTCAAATGAAATCTTTTTTGGATATTTTCAAAACCGAAAATAATCGTAGACTTTTTTTGGGGAGGAGTTTTTCAGAGAGGACTTGATTGTTTTGCAGCGCATACCCAACCAATCCATATCTTGATAGGTCAGAGGGTAGGATGCTGCTGAGGTCAACGTATTGTCCATTCAGACCTGTAATGATGGCAAACGATCACTAATCGTTGTACTGCTATGAGGTAATTGTTGTGAAGTACCACATAATGGGTACATTTCAAATCTGCCCACCATATCTCTCTTTCTTTCCTTCCCTCCATTTCCGTTTTCTTTTTTTCCCTTTTCTCTTACTTTATTTTCGCCGAATTTCCTCCATCTTTTTCGGCTTCTGCTATTTTCATTATCTAGGTACCATTACCCTATCGGTGGTACTACCTGTTCGGAATGCGCAGCTGCTTTTCTGCAAATTGATCGAATACCTTTTTACTAGTAGTGTTAGTACTATATTACTACTACTACTACTACTACTCATGTTAGCGATAATATCAGATCGATATTCTCAAGATTTATAGATATTCTCTTTTTCTACTATTGTTGCACTTATCAGTAACATTAATAGCTGTTGTTAATAGTAATTGTATCCAACTATTCTAAATTATCATTACTGCGATAGATATGAAAATGTTGTAACCGCGTTGAATTTGGCATGGAAAGATTTACTGGTATTTGTCATAGATTATCTGATAATATCTGCATAAGCTATAGAAAATCATTTCTTCTCTTTCTTCCAGGATCACTCATCTGTTTTAGCGAACGGTGCTAAAAATAGTGGCGGTCGTAAAAAGGGCGACAAAAAAGATCGTCAAACAGATAAGGTTGCAAAAATTTTACTTTTTTCTTTTGATCCAAGTTAATTTAACAAAGAGAAGAAGGGATGCTAGAATCTACCTGTAAAATTATTTCTTTTTAAATTTGTTTTATTATCTGGCAAATTTTTGATTATTCATCGTGTACTTGTTTGATTATTCTTTTATTGCTACCAATAGAATGACCTGATTTTGAAGAAATGGATTGTTTTAAAAGGCTTGAATATTTCTAATGAAAACATTTTACTTTTCTGCTTTCACTGAAAACAACATGTACAGGTTAAAGTTTCATTGTGATTAGATGAAACTTTTGACATATTGCTTCCGGTTAATCTTTTGCCAAACATGACGTTTTTGGTATGTTCTATTTTAACAGGCTGCAAAACGTTCTGTCATCATCGGTAGAGAGGTAGTTGAACTGTCAACCAATATGGAAACATCAAATGTTGAAAAGGCGCAAGTGGTTATTGTAGATGAGGAAAATAAGCATGATTCATCGATAACAGGAACGAGAACATCGAAGGTATCTTCTCTTGCTTTAGTTACATCTTAGCTATATACTGTACTAGATATTAGGTTCCATGGAATGAGGTATAAAATAAACAAAAAAAAAAGCAGGATAAAAATTGAAAGAACGGAAAACTAAAAGTGGGATTGATTGTCTTTATGAAATGATAAAGAATTCATGTGTTAAATATTAAGAGTGCAAATAATTCAGCGAAAACTGTTCGTAAGACTTTTATCCCTGATTGTTAGTACATAGTAAATAATACAAGGTTTGATCGGAAAAAGAATCTATGTTTGCGAATGTTCTAAGTTGGTGTTTTGTAGACGGAAGTCGTAACGTCATCCCTACAAAGTGATAAGGTTGAAGAAGTTGGAAGTGGTGCTACGACCACAACGAAAGGCACGGTTGATGAAGGTGTCGATGATGAGGAGCAATATTTAAGTGCTGACGAAGGCGCCAATTCCAATTTCTCCGACGATATTGTTTGTTTTTTAGATTAATTATGATGTAAGTAAAAATATAGATTAGGAAGCGTTTTGCACCATGAAATTACATATCATTATCTTCCGACTGAAGATTTATAACAGGTTATTGTAGCTACTTTGAGAAAGGATACTTTGGTAATTGGTCTTGAGATTTAAAATGGTTTACATTGGCCTTAATAGAACTGTTATAGTTTCTTGGTGTTACGATATAAAATAAGTATATTTTTAGAAAACTGAGTTGCAGTATCATACGGATGAACAATCCGGTGCTTCTGGTTCACGTGACTTCATAAGTGATGGCGCCAACTATCGTGCTGATGATGAAGAAATAAATCCTTTACCAGTAACATCCGAAGAATCCGAATTTATCCAAGTTATTGCTAGGAATAAGAGGAGAGGTGCTGCTGCTCAGATTCAGCATCAACAACAAACTGCATTGTCGGGAATGGATAGGAGGAATGTATACTTCAATAGGTACGGTAACGATATGAGGTTTGTCTACAGCTTGAGGTTTGCTATGAAAGAAAGATCCAGTAAATTTTGACCTTTTTATCAGTGGGATATAATCCAATTTTTAAAAAAAAAGTTTAATAAATGGAATTCATTAAAAGTTGGAATAAAAATATTATCCATTTATTTGCAGCATGATAGATCGAGGTGCTAGAACAAATGTAAGGCGTGATGCAGATAGACCCCGACAAAGTTCGGTACAACCGCCACCGGATAATCGTCGAAACCAGCCATCTTCACGTGGAAATACTTCTCCATCACCAGTTGATTATGAGGTTTGTCTGTGCTTGTTCATTCTCTTCAAAATTGACTTTTGTGTGAGTCAGTGCAGCATGATACTGAATCGCTGCGATCCACATCGACATTTTGGAAGTGGTCGATAACGAAGAAGAAATGTATGGTACACAAAAAATTAAATTATATGGACTTTGTGTTCGTGACCTTTTTTTCTAATTTTATTTAACTTTCAGAGTTTTCAAAAATATTCGGCTCCTCCACGACTTCGGATGTTAATTTCAGAAATTATTGATAATACTCTTATGAAAGCACAAGAGAACAAGGTTTGTCAGATCTGGCTGACTGATCGACATGGCTTGACCGATGGAGTGTCTGAACTGTTTTGAGTTTTGTGATAGTTATTATGAACATATAAGAAGCAAATATTTTCTCCACCATAAACCTGTTTGTTTGATACTGTGCCATCTTTAAAACCGGTTGGGAATTTGCATCGTCAAGCTTATGTGAGATGAGTGAAGTCTCCGTTTTAGGGTAGTAGCAGAAAAGGTCAAGCTGTCGGTAGTAGTGGTAGTGGTCATCCACAGCAGCAACGGCAACAGGAGCATTCTAAATTTGCTACCTCAATATCTATGAGCAAGAAGGCGAAATATGGATTACCATCTTCCCTTCAAACAAGTCGTAGAGCATCACCTGATCGTCGTGGCAGTCAACCATTGACTTTGAAATATTCTGTTGCTGCTGGAAGCGTAAGTTGTTTCCAACTTTTTTGCACTCGAAAATTTGTCAAAACAACGACATTTTTGTATTTTTTCTAATGAATTTAGACTATTTTTCGGTGCTATGAATCATTTGTTGTTTCTGTTGTTCGATTTTCATATTTATTTAACATATAAAGACCATTCGATAAAACACTTTATTGCTTATTTCCTTCAATCTGACATTCCCTTGAATAATTGATTTTCGAAAATCTTAGTTGCAGAGTGGCTCTTCACCGGCTGTTGTATCTCTTTCGGAAGGGGTATCAGATGCGAAACGCAAAATACCGGAACAACATCTTAGCACTGTTACTGTTGCTAATACAAAAGCTCCAGGTTTGTAACTTCGAACATAACTTCGGAAACACTTCGAACAGAACAAGTAGCATATTTTATTGAAATTTTTCACAGTATTTTTTTTTTATTGGCAGTATGGATGTGGACCTATTAAAATGGTTAGTTTTATTTTTTTTCTTTTTTATTTTCTCATAAATCGATTAATGATATTTCTTTCATGAGCTTTCTTCAGCTCAACGATCTTGGGCAGATATTGCTAAACAGCGATTGTATGATAATACTGAAACACGTCCAAATGAAGCAACTTTTGCATCGTCGGATATTCGTGCATCGATTAAAGAAGAACGTACTGTTAGTGGAACATCCATTTCTGGTGAGTATGTGTAACATATTATGTTTGATATGACGGTTTTGAAAGTGCTTGACAATTCTCGAGTTTCTCTTCTTGCTCATGGAATGTATTGAAAGCTGTCAAGTTTCATATTTATTAGGTAATGTTGAAAGTGAGAAAAAGCCAGAACATAATGACCAAAAACGAACAGTAAATGTGGAAACGGTAAGCAGCGAACCAACAGTGAAAGATTATTCATTCTTCTTTGATCCAAATGAACCAACTGGAACTGTGTCGAAAGGTAGAGTTGGTTTTGTTGGTTGTATGAAAGTGGTAACAATGGAACTTCATGACAGGAACAGCTTATACTAATTTCATAAATTTATTTCAAAAGTAGCATATGTTCATCTTTCAGAATCAGAACCGAAAAATTCCAAAATCGTGCCAAAGGAAACTGATAAAGATTCGAAATCTTCCAAGGTAAGAACTTTATATGAAATTTGAAATTTCAAACTTTTTGCTCGTATACTAAGAAGACTTAGACTTGTATAAGTCACAATATAACTAAATTTGTCGAGCAGTCGCGATACAGAAAATATTCATGTATTGCAGTGGTAGGTAGTTGTCCCAAATGTGGCTGATTAAAGCTATGGGATCGTAGAACTACCATTGATGCTTATGGAAAATATGATTACAGCCTCGATGTACCGGGATGGTACTCAATTTGGATGGAGGTCGTCAAGTTGTTATTCAGGAAAGTGATGTAGTAGCTGCAGGTCCACCAACTATTGTCGATATAAGGCAGCGACCTGAAGTAGAAACAGCGATTACGATGTGGAGATATTTTATGGATAATCCAACTGGTTGGTTCATTCATGTTTATCTCCAGCAGTTTAATGTGAATGAATGCTACTGTGTTTAGACAATGGAAATTTAAGTCAATCATATTTTTACATTTCCCCCAGAAATCTGAGTTAAGATTTTCTGTCATTTATACTTTTTTTTTTTTAGAAATAGTAACGTACCGAGAATATAAAAGACAAAGGGAGAAGTCAGAGATGCGAAATCGAACATCTAAAGAAGAACAAAAGAAGGGAGACATGGCAAAAGGAGATAAAGGAGGGGAAGAAGAATCAAAATGAACGGTATTATTTGGTATCAGCAGGATCAATCTCTCTCCTTTCCGTATTGTTGTTATTGTCATTGTATTACTTTCCTGAAGAGATTAGTTCACATCTTCCTTATATTTTCCATTGTTTCATTTGTATTAACTTCGTCATAGTATCTTAGTTCTTTCTCGTTCAATTCAACTGTTTAGTGACGTGGATTTCGAATGTGAAATGGGAGGGATGCTGGAGTAATTTAGAATTGATCAACTAGTTTATTGATGAAATTCTGGATCAATTAATTTATCGAACTATTTGATGATCGTTAGTTTACCGAACAAACTGCGATTAAATTTTATAGTGAGCTAGCGATCGTCAAATATTTACAGAAATAGCTATATGGGTCAATTGATTTGTTAAAGTATTTCTAGAATGCCGATAATGTGGAAATAGATTTGTTGAATAGATAACTCCGTAAAAGGAAAAAAAATGGTTAACTTCTCAGAAACCTATTTTGGAGTGAAAAAATTATGATCATGCAATCCGGAATAAGTATAAAAATTGATTGATTCATTTTTAAAATCGTAATTTTTGCTAAAGTTGGAAGTAACATGTCCAAAGAAATAGCATCTTATAAAATCAAGGTATTTATTATATACGGGCTTTCAGCATTATTTATTTGGTAAGAAAAGCGCAAAAGATGAGCAAAACAAATTACTTGTCAGTATGAGAATTCCCATGGTATGTGTATATTTTAACACTTAAAATATTTAGTAATGAGATATAGATGCCTTAACCAGTTTTAGTTATTTATTAATTGAAATTTCAAATCTTTAAATTTCTTGCTGGTATTAATTTTCTTTATTCTTGAATACTAAAATAGGATACGCGCTCCTTTTTTTTTTCTCCTTTTTTTTCACTTTGTAAGAGAAATTGCTCATCTTATCTATTGCGCGGCCCGGTTTGTATTCAATGTTTTATTCCTACTTCATTTTCCTTTTCAGCTTAGGAATGATTTTTTAGGAGGTAGTTAAAGTTTATATCTTACAAAGTGTTATATCTTACAAAGTTTATATCTTACATCATATAAGATTAGCTAATGGTTGAGATCGGAGAGGAATTAATGATCAATTTTTGAAAATGCAACATTTAAATGGAAATGAAAAAAATGGTATACTCCGGATTAGATGACCATTATTGATTTGAAATGAATTAATTTTGGATTAAATGTAATAATTGGAAAGATAAAAAGAAAATGAATTTTCCTGTAACCATTTATTGGTTTTTTTCTTGAAGTTATCTTTGTTACCCTATTTTAAGATTCGTTCAGTCTTTTTTTAATTTCGAATTGCTCAAATTGTAGAGAAAGATATGTTCCTTCTTTTCTTTTTTTTCTTATTGCTTTTTTAAAGCTGAAACATTGTTTTTTTTTCCTTTTATCATTATATATGTTATTTTGATGAATTGGTGGGACAGAAATTGTAAGCACTGTTGATATTCTTCCCTTTTTTTTTCCTCTTCTATTTTCATTTCAAATTATGCGTTTTTAGTTAGTTTTAATTATTAGCAATTATGAGCATAACTT
>NW_018108608.1:0-2606 GCF_000183805.2 Loa loa | reverse complement strand
TTTTCCTGAGAGATATTGCAATTCCCATTTTTTTTTTCCTGAAAGATTGCAATTTCCATTTTCTTTTCCTAGGAGATATTGCAATTTTTCAAAAGTAAAGGATTGCAACAAAATTTGGATCAGGATATATTTAAAATGAATAGGGTTTTTTTCTTTTGAAAGATATGAAAAAAAAAAAAAATGTCGACATATTTTAAATTAGGTGAAATAATTAAATTTAATTTTCTTTCTTTTTTATTTTAACAAAACCTGAAATTGCAAATCCGCTACTGCCAACAGCAAGTATTAATGCGAATACAGCAGTTATGTCACTTTTAGTATATGCGACAACAAGCATGAATAAAGCTTCACCACCAAAACCTATAATATTTGAATGTATTGAAAAAATGAATGAGAATAATTTGTGTGATGAAATGATACAAATGATAAAATGAATGGCGCAAATATGATTGAGATTAATTAGCCTAATTAGTACTTTGTAATAGTAGTGATTAGATGAGAGGTTTTTTTTTTTTCGTCAACACTTACCACCGCAATTGAAAAGTTTTCGTACTGCTGTTGTACTGAGAATTTGATGAGAGCGCAAATAATCGGCTAATTGTCCACCACCAAGTACTGCTAAACCCATTACTGCATGCGGTAAAGCGGCTATTAAACCGCTCTGCAATCACAGCTGATAAATGTAAATACGATAAAATTAGTCTAAATTTTCAAAACAATCCATTCTTTTCATAAGATACACTTGAGTTTGATCGATGATCTTTATTGCTTAAATTGATCGATAATCTTCGTTGCTTGAACTGATCGTTGATCTTTGTTGCTTGGATTGATCGATGATCTTTATTGCTTGAATTGATCAATGATCTTTATTGCTTGAATTGGTCGTTGATCTTTATTGCTTGAATTGATCGATGATCTTTGTTGCATGGATTTGATTGTTGATTTTTATTGCTTGTATTGATCGTCGATCTTTTTGTTTGATCAGGGTATGATCGATAATCTTTATCGCTTGAATTTATCGATGATCTTTATTGCTTGAGTTAATCATTGATCTTTTTTTTGCTCGAACTGATCGTTGATGTTTATTGCTTGGACATATTGATCAATGACTTCTATTTTTAAATATTACATTTAAATAAAAAATATTACAAACATTTGGCCATTTAAATGAATGAAAATGCATACATTATTAATTGCCATATTTAGCACTTCTCGCATATAGGTAAGTTGATTTTGCAGCAAAAGGTAAAATGTCCAACTTCGTGCAAAATTTGCAACAATTATTGCATAGACAGGTTTTGATTGTAATATTGCCTTCCATGGTATTGATGCAAGCTAAATACTTGAAGAAATTTTAACAATTTTTTTTTTTTTTTTTTTAGATTTCATTTTAAACATTTTTATAATATCATTACAAGGGAAACAATACCAAAATAGCCTACTTACTGTTGGATGAGTTGTGGATACTGGTCCAATTGTTTCCAAGATATATTTTTTCTCTTCCATCGAAATTGTTGGATGAAATGTTGGACTTTCAAATGTTAATGTAAACCAAAATACCGCCCATATAACACCAGCAAAACCTACATTATAAATAAAAATCGGAAAAGTATAAGTAAATGTACAGATAGAGGTATAGGTATAGATTATGAATCGAAAGTATAGGTATAGGTTGATATGTATATAGAAAGATAATTTTTTAGGATATGGTTCATTTCAATTTGATTAATTTTTTTTTGTCTTGGAATGGAATATATGTATAGTTGTATAGGTATAAGTGTAGGTATAGGTATAAATCGAAAGTATAGGTAAATGGATTTTAAAATTTATTCAAATTATCTTATTCATTTTAAAATTTAATTAGATAATTTACAATGGAACGAAAACGAACCATACACATAAAATGGTGCAGACCAATGTATATAACTAACAAGCCAAGCAGATGCTGGTAAACCAATTACCGCCCCAGCATAAGAACCTGTAAATGCTGTTGTTGCTAATTTTGAACGCTCTAATGGTGGTGCCCAATAGCGCCATACACCATGCATTGCAGGATATGATATACCCTAAAATTCAATTCTATATAATTTTTCAATTTCCGAAAATCGGTTTTCTTTTTTTTTTCTTTGTAAATTATAAATGTTAGCATTAATTTATTTACATTTTTGTTAGGATTTATAGCAAATTAAAAGTTGTTTAATAAAAAATTAACTAAAATACATTTTTATACTAATTGAAATTTTTGTTTTAAAAGAAAAATTCAATAAAAAAAAAAAAACTTAGAATGACAGGATGAATGTGACAATTGTGGGAAAAAAAACACATACTTGTACAAGTCCTTGTAGTATTTGAATCATTGCAATTAAAGTATCATTATTTGCATGGAATGCAAATGGTAGCAAAATATTGAAAAATGATGCCAAACCTATAGCAAGGCCAAATAATCTGCAAAAAAAATAAAAAATAAAAATAAAAAAAATAAATAAAATTAATAAAAATGAAATTTGTTTTTTTCTTTTAAAATAGTCAATAAATGGAATGAGAATATTTTCAAGATGATTGAAAAAATTAATCTTTTTATCAAATAAATTTAATCGTAAAAAAAA
>NW_018108607.1:44408-50372 GCF_000183805.2 Loa loa | reverse complement strand
AAACTTCTCTCATTAATTGGTTCGTTTTCTGATTGCCTATTTTCTTTTTTCTTTTTTTTTTTTTTTTGGTTATAAGATCGATCGATAACTTATTGGAATTGCTTTTTTTTTTCTTTTCTCTTCGACGTCCTTATTGTTTTTCGTATATATATATATGTGTATGTATATGTGTATATATCCAATAACGATCAATAAGTTGCCTATCAACTTATAAGTAAATAATTGAAGGAAAATAACAAGGAAGATGTCCTTCTTTTTTTTTTTTAATAAAATGTATATGTAATATCGATATTAAATTCTTATAATCAATTCCTATCTTATTATATTTTATTATCATATTTCCTATCTATATCACACTACCAATGCATTTTTTGCATATTCAACAACTATCCAATTCTGTTTCGGGTAATTTTTTTTTTCTTCAGGTCAAAGAAATATAATATGAAAAAATAACTTTTGTAATTAGAAATAAAAATTAAAAAGAAAATGGAAGTGTTAGTTTTATTGCTATTTCAATAGAATGCATATAACGTTTATTTTTATTAAAAAAAAAATAACGAAAAAAAAGAGAAAAAAATACAATCAAAAATATTTTTATTAGGAAAATTAATTTTAAACCTACTTAACTTTGTTTTAAAATATCATAAAATTTATTTGACTTGTTATTAATTAAACTAAAAGAATAGAATTCATTTGTAATACTATGATACTTAATTAAATCGAATGATGAATAAAATGAATGTTTATCGTGAAAAATTCACAAGAAAAACTTCAACAATTTTGAAAAAACTTCGACGCAAAATTTTTTGATAAATTTCGAAATATCAAAAAAGAAAAATAAAAGTTCTGAATGGAAATGTAATAATATAAAAAAAAAGAAAAAAAAGATGAACCGCTTTCCAGATGAATTGAAAGATGACTAATTGATGCAACACTGATGAACGCTTGCAATTTATACCACATTTTCTAAGATATATGCAAATTTTGGCAGAGAAAAAATCGAACAATGATAAGAATTCTGATAATGTATGGTAAAAAGAATCATTTGAAGTTTACTTTTATTAACCTTCACTTTGTACCTAAGTTAATTCCATAGCAATGAATGCTATAATTCATTTTTATACTTTTCATTTTCAATATTTACCTTTAATGCGCAGTAATGATCAAAATATATCAATCGTATGAAAATGATAATGTTGGCTTAGCTTCTCTGGCTTAATATTTGTCATTTTTAAATTGTCACATCTTAAAAAGATATATAAGTTCAAAAGAATTACTCATAAACTTCTAGGGTATTCAGAAGTATTTTTATTACAGCTTGTGTACCACTGTAAAGTGTTACGTGTCACCTTTCGGCTGTATTAGCAATATGAAGATCGTTAAAGAAAATTGTCCCACAACGTCACATTCATGATTAGTCTTATTGATCCTTCGTAAACGATGATTATGCTGAAATTTTCTTTAATTTTATTTGCAATGTCATTAAAGTTATTGCTTACGGAGTTCATGCAAACAAAAATAAATGTATTTATCTGACACACTTACAAACTTCATTGAAATCCGGCAAACAATCATGTTTTAGCAAATTTTTGGAAATAATCAGTCAAAAGAAAGAATAGTCGAATACAAATAAGTGAGTACTAATTGCATTTGACATGCGAAGTGACAAATCTATCAACATTAGTTTATTAGACAGCTTAGTATTAATGGAATGAAGCTATTATCACAATTAATTCCAAAAAACTGATAGTAGTAACGGTTGAGAAAATTTAAAAATGGAAGTAACTTTGAGTATTAAGAGAAAAGTAGCAACGTTACGTTAATAAACAGCATATTAATTGCTCCCAAATCTGAAATTCATTAAAAATCTGTTCGCAAAAAACCCATTCAGGATAATATGTAACATACGGTCTCACATCCTTATACAGACGTCATACATATCTAACAGTTCTGGTGATATCCAGAAATCGTTCAGGAAAATTAACATATCACAATGAATACCTCACAAAAAGTATTAAATTACAGCATCTATTAATAATTTTTTATTTCAAATGGAATCATCCTTAAAAGAAACGAAAGAAAGACATCTTAAAGTAAATATGTACTTTTGCCGGCAGTAATTCATCGGATTTGTCCTTCTGAATCAAACTGCCAACCTAATTTTTCCATCGATTTGTCTAAAAAATGAGATTAAATTAAAATTACGGAAAGATTATTAAATGCAACCATAAACTTAAAATCTGTAATTCTACATTAGTCCTACATTAACATAAATTTCACATTTATTATTTATATCCTCGTATATATGAAACTTCAGAAAAACTCGAAATAAAAAAACATTATAACAAGTGTAGTTTTCAGTATTAAGAAAAAAATTAAAAAAATAATTACATACAACATTATTCAAGGCGTTCAATGCTTTATAAGCTTCTATTGTATGTGGTGTTAGCTTGGCTAGAAATGCACTCAAAGCAACTCGATCTTTTTGCGCTACCAAGCATTCGATTGTTATTTCAGATGCTTCTGGAAACTGGTTTGCAAGGCACTGACGCTCGCTTATATCCGGAACGGCGCGCAAAAGCTTACATAAGATCTGTAAAAAAAAATAATACTGAAATAATTCTAAAGGCAATTAGGCCTTAATTTTCTACAAATTCCTTACAAGTTTATGGTCTTTTGCAAAATATTTTTCGCAAAAATTCCCCTTCTAAAAAAATTTACAAACCCAATACTAAATTTAAGTTTCATAAAATAATTTAATTTATGCAGATTTTGGTGAAGAAAGAAAGAAAAAATATAGACGAAAATAATAATAATAATCTCATACTTCCTTTGGTGGCCGCTCATCGCGTGAAATGATGGTAAATAAATGGCGCCAAGCAAAAGGACAGTGAATTTTGACACCACCCAATAATTTTTTGCTCATCAATACCCTTTCAATGTCATTCCATCTGGAACGAGCTTTTTTTTGTTGTTCTTCGTGTCACTTAATTTACATTGGCATCACTTCTCCCGGCTAGATTCTTTCATTTTCATACTCTCTCCTCGTTATAGGAATTGTAAGAAAGAAACTTTCTGCTGCTGTATTGAAATGTATATCATAGCGTACTGCAGTAAAGAAACAAGGTATGTCATCTTGAAATATTTTAAATTAGAAATAATAAATAATGGATGTAGACAAATAAATGACTATACCTGGTTTAATATAGGTATCAGTAATTCAACAACAATAATGGAATAACCTTAATGCTTGGCAATTTATGAATCATAATTAACAAAAGAAAAAACATCATCCAGACCTTTTCAAACTGGTTAACGCCGATATTGCCATCCATGCATACTGTTTTTCAGTTATATTGAAGCATTCTTTTATGGATAATGGACTAGCATAAGCATTCTGCAAACAAATTTTTAGTCTAGAAAATTAACTACTGCTAATTCATGATGTTGAATTCATTCTGTTCGTAAAAATTTTCGACATTTCTGACGAAATCATATTCTCATTCATCTCTAAATCTCTGGTTAAATGCAAGGAAACTTGATTTAATTCAGTCCCTTCCTCACCCCACTTCCTCATCACTTCAAACTGATAATTCATTTCTGTTAGTTGTATTTAACTGCAAGTAATTCCTACAAAATTTTTCGTGCTACGACCAAATTATGATGGACAGAAGTATGGGTCGATCATCAGCATGACTTGTTTTACAAGTAAATGTAATGATGATATTCTCACTTTATAAACTACTACAGGGAATATTACACTAAGGGTGACAAAAGTTTCTTCAAAAGCTTTATTTTTTTAACTTCACTTAAAGTTGATTTATGCAAACTTTATTATTTAGTGATAATATTGCTGTCGAGTACTCCTCATGTCAATATCGGTGACGTGCTGAGAGTTGCGACAAGAGGCTCCGCTCTTCTCAAACTCTATCATTCTCCATGGAAACGGTAGTGGTTAGCATTACTTAGTTTTTCAAAGTTTAATTTTGGAAAAGAGAGATTAAAATACCACGGGAAGATCAAAATGATACAGGCAAGAATAATACAGTGTCGTCAGAACTGGTCGTCCAATTAAAGTAATTGTTTTGGGGTACTGCTGAAAGATTTTATTTTTTCCGTCTTTGTCGTCTTTGATAAGTGCTTCATCAGCATCCTAAATAGCCATAACATTTTTAAGGAAGAAGAATCATTATGAAAAGGTATTTCTAGTATTATGTCACTGTCATATAACATATAACCAAAACGAAAAAAAGGTATTTTACTCAAAACTATCATTAAATTCCTTACTTCAATTACAATTTGTCGTTCCAGAAGATTGATGTATTCATTCACAGATTTCGAAAAAGCTTCCAGTGATGGAACTGCAGTACATACATTTAAACATTTTTTTAAATGCGCGATTCTTTCGTTTGGTTGTTTCTTACAGGCTACTGAGTACAATACAAGCGCGACTTCTTCTGTACGATTCAAAGCTCTGAAAAGAACTTTTTTTTTTAAACTTGCTGGTAAACTACAAAAGAAAGTATGTAAAATCTACCTCCCTTTCTTCACATTTTTTTGAAAATGAAAAAGAAAAAGAGGACAACAGGAAGAATCTGATGACTTTATTCTGAAAATTTCACGTTTTAAGTGGTGAATTCCTTATTGTTCACCAGTACAGATATTAAAAATTTTACATTCTACGGAACGTCAAAGCATAATGAAGCGCATAATGAAGATTAACCATAACACCTCATAAGATTCATTTGATAAACAATGGTTTATTAAATGGTAGCAAAAAAAGAGCTCGTAAATCACATAGGAGAAAACTGAGAAATAGTACACATTACAAAATCCAGACGTAAAAATAAGTAAGAACTTACAGTAATGTTGAAGTAAGTTGATCAAAATTCTTCGTATCTTTCAGGTAAGCTACATAATGACAGGCAGCAACTGGCTTTTGCTTCAAGATATCCAAAAATATCGAAGTTTCAAGAGACCTTTCCAAGGCTAGTACGACCTGGACATAAATTTGAATGCTAAATCTACAGATGCTTAAAACAATAAGGGACAAAAGCTTACAGCAATTCACTACAAGCACATAACAAAGTTATAGGATAAACAGGTTGTCAAATTCATAAAACACCTAAGGATAAAGCTTTCCGACAGAACCCTGAAAGAGATACATTTATGAACACTTTTAAATGTTAAACATATCAACTTTAAAAAATCTGTGGTTTAAGCAAATAAATGAATACCAAGCAATAATTCCTAATCATTATGATCGCCAAAAGCAATAGGTTTAATTTTATCTGTCACAATGGACAAACTATGAGCGTTAACTATTACGCCAATAAGTCCCAAAATTTACCATAGCAATCAAAGCTGCAACTCTCGACAACTTTAAAAGAAAAAAAAACTAAATTGGTAGAACTTCTAGCCAGTTATCAATAACATCCAAAATTTATTCAGGCGCAATAATGCAGAAAAGATATGTAGACAGACATGATCTTTGCTTAACAAGCGAAACTGAATTGAAATGCTTACAGCAATGATGACATTTCCATCGCAGGATTCCAAAGCAGCATCCAATAAATCTAGCTTTTCTTTCTTACTTCGATACAAGTCTAATGAAACCGAATCATTTCGTAACAACCTTCGAATTGTAAGTTGAGGATCAGCTGCACGATAACGTTCTAATCTTACCTGCTAAAAGATCAAACTTTAGACAGCACCAGTTATTATCTGAAAAATTAAATAAACCAATAGAGGAAATAATTTGGGATACATCTACGAATGATGTAAGGAAACGTCATAGAAGATTTTGAGGTGATAATACAAACAAAAAAATCATAAAAATTACAAAAGCAAAGAAATACTTTCCATAAAGAAAATGATGAGATATACGTTTTTAGTTAAACTACACTAAAAAAAAAAAAGAAAACTGAGAAAAAGTAAAGCCAAAAAAAATAAAAGCCGAAAAAA
>NW_018108607.1:38155-43983 GCF_000183805.2 Loa loa | reverse complement strand
TATATATATATATATATATATATATATATAATATATATATATATATATATATATATATATATATATATATATATATATATATATATATATATATATATATATATATATACATACATATATATGTATATATATATATATATATGGTAGGTTACTCTTATCCTATATTAATACCCAGAAAAACAGTATTTAAAGTCAGAAATTTGTGAAAGAAAAATCAAGGATTCTTGCAATCTGCTGGTAAATCAGAGAGAACAAACAAAGCAAAGATTTTAAATATCTACCTGGTTGGACTCAGAGACAGGATGACTGGGAGCACAGACTGTTTTCGGCAAATCTCTAATTCTATTCCTGGAATTGTAAATTCGAAATTTCCAAACTCAAAGAGCATTTGAGAAATAAATTTCTGCATAAAAGTTATGCATCATGGAAATGGTAGCTGAATGACTTTGGACCGATAGATGTGGATAAGAAGCAAATTTTGCGACCATCTGATTGTAGATTTAACATTTGATCGTCGTAAGCGACGATATGAGATTGTCGGTTTCAAAATTTCGATACGAATAATTGTAAGATGAAATAACCACTTGGGAATCTTAATCTTATCTGCATGAAATAAAATTTAAACCTTAAATTTTGCTTGATCTGATTTCCTCCAGTTGATGGTGATTCACTTCCAGTATTCGACCATCCATCATCGCTATCAAAACGAAGTTTAGATTCAAACAAATCATCCAAGGCTTCTCGAGTGGCAGTCTATGAAAATTTTAAATTGATAAGAATTTCGAAATAATAGTGCTAAAATATATGATCGAAATGATTAATAAATGATATGATAATTCCTTCAGTTGCTAAAAATACGGTAAATGAGCTTTTATATTTGAAAAATATGTTTTTCGGATTATAGATATAGGGAAGAGAATGACAAATTGAATAAAATGAATTAGCTCAGAGTTTTCGTTATTTTATTATCATTTATCTAATTTTCTTAGCATTTATCCAGCTCAGTTATACAATGAATACAGGATACTAATAATTAACTGTATGATTAATTACTGCATTGATAGTCGGTGAATTACTAAAAGGAACATCAATTAAATCATTGGAATTCCAATAGCTATCCTCCGGATTTTCAAAAGTAAATTTTCGATGAGCTGCCATAAATTTTCACCGTTTCTTTATATTGCACCAATTAATACACAAAGCATGCCTGAAATATATAAGTCTTACTGAAATTTAATTTTTATTAAGGAAAAATCTAACTTTGGAATTCATCTGACATTCGAATTTCTGCTGAAATTTAGCAGAATTTCAATAAAACACCAATTCTTTTTCATTTCTTTTTTTTAGATGGTTTCATGAAAAATATGAAGAGTAAACGATAAATCAAAAATAGTCGGAAACATCAGATATTTTAATCGGAAATATCCGATT
The DNA here is from genome assembly GCF_000183805.2 of Loa loa. Classification (NCBI taxonomy): domain Eukaryota; kingdom Metazoa; phylum Nematoda; class Chromadorea; order Rhabditida; family Onchocercidae; genus Loa; species Loa loa. The sequence continues at coordinate 42,552 of NW_018108607.1, read as the reverse complement.
AAAAATATCCGGAAATACCCGAAATATCCGGTATTTTGGTCGAAAATATCCGGTACTTCAACAGGAAATAAAATCCCACACATCCCAACCGATCAATTTTCAATTATCAAACATGAAAAAAATCTGTGATGAAAATTCAAAATAAATTATGGACGAGTGGATATGTTAGTTGAAGAGACGCTAGACATAAATGAGACTTTTGAGAAAATATGAAGTTAGAGAGTGAGAAAACATTTAGTCAGTGTGTGTAGCAGTTGAAGCAGAGATTGAGAGTTTGCTTCAATACAGTTTTGTATGTGTGTGTGTGTGTGTGTTTTTTTTTTATTTTTATTTTCATAAATGCGATAAATGAATTTGTAAAAAGTCGATAATGTTTGAAATTTTGTAATTCTCGAATGATCTTTTGAAGATCAGGAATTGGTTTTTTTTTTTTTTTTAAATCAATTTTTATCAAGTTTATAATGATCTATGAGTTTTAGAATGATCTATGAATTTGTTGAAATAATTTCCAATTAAGTTATTTTAACAAGAATATATGTAAATGTTTTTATCAAATTTTCTTTACCAATAATTGCATCGATTACCGTTTTTACAAATAGTTAATCAGGAAAATGAATGAAACTATTGCATGATTTGGACGTATATTTTTATAATTGAATACAATTTTTGGAATTGAATACAGGAATTGAACATTAATTTTAATTTAACTTTTTCCCATTTTTACTTGCAAGAGTTTCATTTTATTTATGGAATGTTCTTTTTTTTTTTTTCCTTCAAAATACTAGATATTATAGCAATTGAAAAGTTTGCTCTTTTTCCCGTATGGGATGAATTACTCGTTGATGGTATTGCGATATGATTAATTAAGTAATAATATGTTAAATTGAAATTCCAATTCCTATATATTACATATTCATTTCTCATAAGTTCAATTTAGGGTTACTGCTAGATAGAGATGCTCATGAAGTTCGGCAGATGATATTTGTTTTTTTTTTTTTTTCACAAATCAGAATATTATAAGTTAAAGTTCAACGAGAGAACGACAATGAATGATTAATTAATTAATGTGTTAGATTGAATTTTTAATTTGGCATCCAAAAATGAAAATGGAGAAAAAAATCGATTGACTATTGAAGAAAAATTAAATTAAATGTTGTTCAAATCATTTTATGTGCAACATTTACAGAAGTTTAAATTCATAAATTGGCAAATTTTAAAATTCCTTCATAAGAATTTATTACATACTAATGCGTATATTTATGCAACGATGATTAATTAAGGTATTAAATAACGCATTTTGTTAGTATGAAATAATTTCATGAAATAAATTTTTGAAATTTGAAAATTTCATGAAATAATCTAGTTTCATTATTGATTAATTTAATCAAATTGTGCTAAAAATTTGAATCCTCATTCAAGTTAATTTATTCAAAATAGCAAAAAAAAAACTTTATTCATTTATTTCAATACTTGATGACGATAAATTTGAATATTTGGATCATCCTGATAATATTATAAATGTAGATTTAACATTTCATTCTGTTATTTCGTTGCTTTAAATAAATTTATTATTTCCAAGAATATTTTCAGTTGAATATAAAATGAATTGAAATTTATTCAATCAAAATAAATTACGATAAACTGAAATATAATCAAAACAAACTTTGTTAAATGAAGTTGAAACAAATTAATTGTTATCAAATTAAACAGAAATGAGCTAATTTGGTCATCACTAAAATCCAAATAAATTATTAAATAAACTAGACAAAATAGTGACAAATTAAATTTGGTAAAAATTGACAATAAATTAATGTTAACATTGATTCAATTAATTTAAATTAAATTATTATCAACTAAAATGAAAAGAATTGTTTGTTTTGAATATTTAAATGTTTACTGATATGAAAAAATAAATATATAAAAATTTAAAAAAATAATTTGTTCGAATCATTTCATACTGTTTGCATTTTGGAAAGATTTTGTTCGGTTGATTTGAAAGTGCGACTTTTTCTTCTTTCTCTCTCTATAATTACTGATTTATTTAAACTAATTCTTAATTAGTAATACATAATTAGCAATTGAATATAATTCATTTAATTAAACAAAAAAAAGATTACTTGAATAATAAACTTGCCATCGTGAAAAATTTACATTTGTTATGTGAATGTGAATATGTTTGCGTATCATAATAAATGATAATTATTAACAAAATTTTATATCGAATTTTTTAAAATTAAAAAGGATTGAAAAAGAAATAGATTTAAAGATTAAAAAAACAAAAAATTTGGTATGGAAATATTTTATTTACTTTTTTAAAAAAAAAAAAGTCAAACAAAACGAGAATTGTCATTAATTCGTAAACATTTATCAGAACAAAAATGAATCGAGAAGGATCAGAAGATGATGGTGCTACTGATAAACCAAGTTATCTTTGTTATAAGGCTTACATTAAGGTTTGTTCATTCCTTTTGTTTGTTTGTTTGTTTGTTGTTTATTTGTTTATTTGTTTTTTGTCCGTTTGTTTGTTTGTTTATTTGTTTATTTGTTTTTTGTCCGTTTGTTTGTTTGTTCACTCATTTGTTTGTTTATTTGTTTGTTTGCTTGCTTGCTTGTTTGTTTATTTGTTTTTCCTTTTCATATAATCGTTTCAGACTTTTTTTTTTACGGTGATATTTAACGAATCTAATTAATTTTAAAGAGGAAATAAATTTTTTTTTGAGGAAAAGGAAAATTTTTTTTTCAAATTATTTGAAACTTCAAAAATTTTTTTCCCATTTCAGTATTCTTCCTTTCAAACATTGTAGACGGCTGGTTATGTTATATTCATTTCATATTCAATGATTGGAATTAAACGATTATGCGATCATATAAATCAATGGATGATGCTTAATCGATGTACTACATGTCAACCGTATGAAGAAGGAATTACCGGGGTAATGATTAAGTTGTTAAAGTTTTAATTAGTTATAAAAATATTACCGTATTCATTAATATCTTCAATCCTTAATCACACTTGTATAATAATGTACTAAAAAAATAAAATATGGTTATGTAAATGATGATGAAATATGCGAACAAATTTTACATCTCATTATTGGAGTAGCAATTAATTTATTAAAACTCTGATTAAACTTACGCTAATTGCGCTAATTAAACTTATTATTTTATAAAAAAAAGGAAATAAAAGAATTGGCAATTAATGAATACATTTGTTTAACTGCCATTCTTAAACACAATTAAGGTCATCTTCTCTTTTTTAATTTAGTTAATTTAATTTAATTTAAATTAATTTGAATTTGATAAACCTAATTAGCAACATAATACAATCGTATAAATGAATATATGTTATTGAACGAATTGAATAAGGAAATATATTTTGTTTAATTAAATTGCTTCAAATTTGTTCTTTAATTAGCTAAAACAATTAATATTAATAAATTTATTAAATGTCATTCCATTACATATTAGAATTAAATGAAATTTAATTTTTCTTTTTTTTGTTATTGTTGAATAATTTTAGCTACTTTGGGGTGCATTTGAATTATTATTGTATGGTTTAGCGCCATTATCAGCGCTTTTTGCACTAATTCATGTTGACATAGAATGGCTCATTCCAGCTTATGCAATACGAATACTTTTTCCAAGCTTTATGCTTACTGTACCAATAATGTTTACCATTGTAAGTTTTAATTAAAGTAAGTAAGCAGTAAAGTAAGGATAGAGTAAAAAGTGATTGTAGTTTATTGATTTTGGATGTATTAAATTATTGATAAAAATTAGTAATTTTAATGAATCAATATGTTTATTTTTTCATTCTATAGCTTGAAATTTTGAAAAAACGATGGAATTATAAGAACGAATAAATTATTCAATCAATTTTGATATATTATAATAGTTAATGTAATAAAATCGATTTTGTAATAAAATCGATAAGTTCATAGTGATAAAATAAATAATGATAACAATGATGGTTGTGATGGTAATAATGACAATAATAATAATGATGATGATGACAATGATAACGATAGGAATGATGAAGAGATAACACAATGATAATGGTGATGATAATAATAATAATAATGATGATGATGATGATGATGGTGGTGATTGATGATGATGATGATGATGATGATGATGGTGATGATGATGATGATGATAATGATGATGATGATGATGATGATGATGATGATGATGATGATGATAATGATGATGATGATGATAATGATAATGATGCTGTACTTGGCTTAGGGTTGCGACTTCAAGGAGGAAGGGTGAATGATATGTTTGTTAGTATATGGAAAAGAAACCTATAACAATAGTGTCGTTCTCCTTCAAGTTCGTATCCATAAGGACAAAGGGAGGCGGAGAGTGAACGATGGTTGAAAACAGAGTAAACG
>NW_018108607.1:26803-37843 GCF_000183805.2 Loa loa | reverse complement strand
AGAGGAGAGGAGGAGGAGAGGAGAGAGAGAGAGAGAGAGGGAAAGAAAAGAAAAAAAAAGGTTAAATTTCAAAGACTTTCTTATAGGTTATGCGTGAACAACAAAATTTAATAAATAACGAAAGAGTTCAATATTATCGTAATAGACATCAACATGAAAATCAATTCATTAATCAACCAGTAAATGTTGAAATTTTGCAAAATCAGGAAGAATTAAATAATAATCAAGCAAATATTGAAAATGTTTAATAATATTTCTCATTTTTATTCTTTCATTTCTTTTTACTTCACTTCTTAAACTATCATTTATATGTATAAATATGATGTAATAATGTAATATTCAAATTTTTAGTACAATAATTTGATTTCCAATTTTGCTTTTCCTTTTAATAACACAAATTTCACAATAATGTATTCATGTAATAGCATAATTATCCGAATTGGATGAATTTTTCCGCCCAATTTTTCAACATTTAGGATTAAAATTGATGCATAATTTGATATATCAATTATGCATAAATCAATGATTGATATACTATTACTAAGATATACTGATTCATATTATAATTTGTAAAATTAACATATCAATTAATCAATCCCCATATATCGATCAATTTATTTGATTACAAAAACTAACATCAATTCATAGTATATTCATAGAAATAATTGTATTAGTTATTAATCCCGAATATATCGAATCAATGTACATTCATTTATTATTGAACATGTATCGTTTGCTAATTATTACAATAAATTTGTTCATATTTGTAATCAGAGAATTGATGCAATAGTTTTCATAATTTCTTGATTAAAGTTAAATGAGTCAATAATGAACAATTTTGGCTTTGGGAGATTTTTTTTTACAACAATTGATTGGTCAGAAAGGATATGGTAATCATTTTTGCAAAAATCATGTAGTTTCGCAAAAAGTTCAAAAAAGAAAACGAAAGATATAAATGTAATCAAATAGGTTTTCATTTCTATAATGTTATAAAATTAATTGAAATTAAGAAACAAACGTAATCGTGGAAATAATCAAACATGTAAACCACAAGACCAATTGATGTAAGCTTACAAAACGGGTTCCTTTATCACTGATATATTTAGCTTATTAATTTCTCTCTGATTGATTAAAATTTGAAATTGAATTAATCAAAAAGAAATGATTTCATGAACTGACAAGCCCTATTTCACTTTTCTTTTTGAACGGTAATCAAAATTTTTGATAAATTTAATCATTTTTGAAAGGTAAAAGCATTAAGGTTACACGACCACATGAGAACTAATTAAACATCTAGAGGATTATTGATGGATGAAGATTTCATAACTTCCACTAAAAACTTCTCCAAAAATTATTTATCAGATTAAAATCGAACTCAACTGTGTAACATAGAAATAAATTATACTTGAGTATAGCATATCATTTAATGATGGAATTGATTAATGAATTGAATTGAGGAAAAGCCAATGTCTGCTGAAAAATGATTATGATGATAATGATTTGGCTACTTCAAATTCATTCGTTAAGATCATAGAAGATTCTAGACAGTTTGATCAAGCAATTTGCAATAAAACATTTTTGCTTGAAAAGTTATCGAAATTGCTGATAAACTGATTAGCAATATCATTCAGACAAAAGTGTATTTTTAAAATAGTAAAACAAACATCTGAATAATTTATCTAGAGAAACTGATGAGAAAAAAAAGTATGTAAAAAAACACATTGGTTTTATGCTGTCGCATCTTCAGATAAAGATAATATGAGTAGAAAGACACCAGTTTGAAACACTTATATGTGACATGAAGTGTTTCATGGTTCCTTCATAATCAAAGTTATTTCAACCGTGACTAAAATTAAGTGGCATTTAATTACAAATATTTTCGAACTATCAGTAAAATGGCTAAAAATCAGCATGTCATTCATTCGAAAACAACTCACAAATTGTGAAGAAATAGCGTAATCTAGAAGACGCTAACATGAACTGGAAATAACAATGCATAAAATATACAGAAACAAATTATATTCGAAGAGAAAGGAAAAATCACAGGATTTTTTTTTCTTTTTGTTCATCTCATTCTAATTAGTCATTGCCATTTTCTGATAATGACGCTGTTGAGGGACCAAATTTTTGAAGCCTTCGTTGTCGAATTTCATCCAATTCAGTAGTTTGTGCAGAAGAACAAGCTGGTGTCGTATTATCGACGCCTGATGATGATGGACACTTATCTGTTTTAGGATTTTCACTTGAACTAGCTACTGGTGTATTACTAAGACTAGGTTCATGGCGCAATGACTCATTAACTGAATTTTCGTCGACAGCGGAAGTTCCAGGTAATGTTGCATCATTGGATGGTACAGTCGCATTTGCATTTGCTGCTGCAGCTGCATAAGCCGGAACACTACAAAAAACGTAGAAAAATTTCAGATAAAAGAATCATATTCAAAAAATTTCTAAAGAAATGCTGTAAAAAAATTTTAGTAATCTTCTGTATATACAGTGTCTGGATGCAGATGTATCAGATAAATAATCAGAATCTGCATTCATATAGCCAATACAAAATCTTTATCGCATTTGTAAAACTCAAAACAATTAACTTCCCTCTTTAAGCGTCATTTTCTTATAGCTAATTATTACCATTCTTGAAATACTTTTATTAGTGATATGTTATTCCGCAACATATTTTCAAAATTCAATTTCACCTCAATGACTGCACGATACTCATATACTGTTGTAGTTGCATGGTAGCTGCATCCAATAATAAGCTGATATTACGAATACAGTTTATACGTGCTTCGACAGCTGCTCGTTCCGTTCCTTCCATAGCAGCAACTTCTTCATCTGTTAGACCAACAAAACTTGGAACCGGTGGAAATGGAAACATTGGAGGTACCGCAAATGGTGGTAATGCCTAGAAGAGACAATGGTAGAGGATATATCTGAGACAGAGTTACACTACTAACGAGCTAAACAAACTACTATAGTATGATTTGAAATTTTTTTTGGATTCATCACCTTCTGCTCTGAGTAAAACTGGAAATTTTCAAGTATTATTTATTTTATTCAGCTCTAGTCAAAATTAAACAAGTTTGGTTTTCAGTGATTTCAAAATTTATGTAAAATTTCTCAAGAGATTATGTAGAAATAAAATAAACGAGGAATGAAAGCTCCTGAAAAAGATGTGCTCGGACGATAGTAATGATTAATAACTAAAACGAAAATGATGTCTGAAAATTTTCCTCCTTATTTTTTTAAAATGTGATAATTTAATTTAACTATAACTTAACCATAATGCACCATTGAGAACAGCTATAGTTTTGCATTGTAATTTCAATTCTAGCTATTTTCAGAACTTATCCATTTTATTACAGTAATGCACTAAATTACTTTGTCAGCAAAACCTAATCACAAAACCTAATCAAAACTTGAGTATTTACTGATCAGAAATCAACAGCGTATGGAAAAATAATCATAGCATCAATTAGTATTGTAAAAAGTACATTTACTATAACATAATCAAGTATCTTTCAAAAAAATTATTCGTAGACTTTTCCATTAGCTTTATCTAAATGTATCAAAGATATTAATGAACAGAAATCTGTCTATTAAAACAGTAACCATAAATGGAAATCCTGGTGCTGTAGCTGGAAACTGAGGCATACTGAAACCGGTACTAGGGAACGGCATTTGAGGTACACTATTGCCATCATTATTTCGTTGGCTAGCCGTGCTGGTTCCAGCTTGTGGTTGTTGCTGTTGTTGTTGTTGCGGTTGTTGCGGAAAAGCGAACTGAGCCATAAACGGAAACATATTTGGAATTTCTGCGCCATTATTTGCTGGCTGAACTCCTGCAACATTTTGCCCTACTTGAGCGGGTCCTGCTGCAGGTGCAGCTGCTCCTCCAGCTGCAGGTGTTGTTGCTGTTGTCCGTCGTTGTGCTGTAATTTATTAATTATAAAAATAAAGTTTGTTTGGGAAAAAGAAAAAAAACTCTTCAGTCTTCAATAACAATGAAAACTTAAACTTTCTTTGTGAGGAAGGACAAGTACTTGGAAAGCTACCAGAAATGTATATGAAATGAGTTGCAAAACAAATGTAAACCTAAAATATCAGTACGACAGGTTGGGCAGCTCTGTTGTCGTTGGAACCATGAACGGAGACAGTTTGCGTGGAAAATATGATTACACGGTAGTTTCTTTGCTCCGCTAACCGGTGTCATCTCCTCACGGCAGATTATACATGTATTGTCACCTAAATTAGAATTAAAACATTAAGAGGAAAGAACTGCATCATTAAAATTCAGACAACAAGCAACTGAATAAAAGAGAAAATTCTACATACCGACCAATGTTTCTATTGAAAAACACAAGAAAAAAATTCTTCGAAGATATTTAAACTCATAATTTCACTTGAATAGACCTTAACGTGTCTTAAGCTCCGGTACAAAAGGACTTGAAAATTTGTGTTATTTTTAAGAAGCACTTTGTGGGCACCCGTAAATTGCCACTTCAAGTAGTAACCTACATGCGTAAAGTGACTATTAAAATGGATACCCTGCAACAAATCCTGTTCGGTAGCTAGTGGGAACAGATTATTCATGGCATGTATCGCACGTCTTGAAAGTATAACATCATTGATTGCCTTATGGAATGCTCGAATAGTAAGATAAAGTGGACGGATGGAAAATAATGGGAAAGTATGCAGACGTATCATTACGGCCACAAATATAATATATAAAATGCAACGGAGGCAATCTAAAAAATACTACTCATTTATTTTCCTGGAAGGTTTTCAAACTTTTGAATTCATTGATAAGAAGAAATCAGGTATGGGAATGATAAAACATATCAGATTTTTTTGTAGCAATCTACGGAACAAATTACAATGCCTTAATATCTATCACCTTACTTATCCTTCCAATTCCATAATCGAAAACCAATTTTTTAACGGAATAAATTATTCTGTTAGAAATATGAGGCAATAATAAATCTAATTTTAAAAAATGCCAATAATTTTCATATGTCCCATGACTAATCATCCAGAAAATAAAATGATTATGACAAATCCACCAGGAATTCCGCAAGAAAAAAAAAGGAGAAAACAAACACACTGATAAGGAGTTCCGAATAGAGCAAATAAACTGCTTTATTCTCCCATGGATGTACATTTCGTAAATCATGCATATGTAGAATATATTTAATTGTTACATGCAGTACAACTGTCATTAACACTGCATACTGCAAGAAAAAAATGATAATAACAGTTAAATTTGAGCAGTGTTCCATCATCGGTTGGCATGACAACGGTTATATAATTGTCAAAAGGACCTATGCTATGAACGCATTTTGATAAGTGAAATGATAAGTGATTCGAAAATATCTGAAAGTTTGAAACCAATGTCGGATATCCTCAATGCTACAAGGATATATTTCTTTCTACTAATATTGTAACATGGTAAATTATTGAAAATCACCAACCTCAAACCCAAATACAATTTGCACTGATGCGCCGCGAACAAGTGTTGTGAAATATGCATGTGATATAAAATAACTATCCAGAGCACTCAAAAAGGCAAGTAATGCTGGAAGTATTAAAAACCATTCATTATTCGTAAAAACTATTATTTCATGACAAGACTTATGTATGACATCTTCGTAAAATTACTCATTAAACTTAAATTTGAAGTTTAATTATTTGATTACTCGTCGAAGAGAAATTTTGAATTATTAACTCAATGTGTGAAAACCTCAAGAGTAAGAAAAATCAGAAATCTGAACTGACTTAATAATTCACTAAGAAAAACATTAAGAAAAGTTAAGAAAATGTTAAGAACATACACATCATCCTGCAATGAAACAATACAGTTATAATTGGACTTCGTTCCATAAAATCGACCCGATCTTCGCTTAGCCAATGAAACAATTTGATAAAAAGCAAAAAAACAAATTGCATTACAAAACGGGGGGAGAAATCATCACGGAACACGGTAAATGCTAAACATGTCTCCATAACAGCATGCCATGTCCTCTCCGATAGATGCTGAAAACACAAAAACTACTTTAGTTTGGGACATGTATTCAGGTTAATATTAAGCACTCATCAGATATTTTCAACCAGATATTTCGAAATTAACATTCGTTTATGCAGAATCATACAGTGAATGCAGAACCAAAACTAATGTAGAATCTACAGTGAATTTAACTTATCTATATGTATACTGACATCGAATAGATTCTTCGAAACATGTGATAGGTTAGAGCGAAGTATGGAAGATGTATTGTAGGGGATGTTTGGAGAATATTAGTAAATTATCTGTTATTTAAAGAAAAAACTTTAGTTCCTTTTTTCTTTAAACAGTATAAAAGTCTACTCTATTTTCTGAAAATGGCTCTTCAACTTAATATATTCTAACTGAAGTTTAAATTTAAGCAAAATTAATTTGCAAAAATCCGATACTTACCTCATATTCAGCAGCACGTAATTCACCAAAAAATAGTTTCCTAACGATTTGAAAAATCATATATGCGATAACTAATCCTTGTATATACATCACCTGCAATATAATATATACAAGGTATTTTCCAGTAATACAATAAAAACTTTATTAGCATAAACTGTCAAAATTCTTTCCTTTTCAATTTCTTGAGCAACTAAAAAATCAAAAGATGAAATTTTTTTTTAAAAAGAAAAAAAAAGAGCAACTTACTGCCATGGAAGGACTACTTTTTGTAATATAAACAACCGATGGATAAAACTGCTTTTTTTGGAAAAAAGCATTTCCAACGGTAAGAGAAGTAAGAATAACGCTTGCCGTTGTTAAAAGAAACGTTGATGCAAGTGCCATTTAATAAAGTATTCTGAAATGAAGGAAATAAAAATTAAATTCTAGTGCAAATTTTGTTACATCATAAGAGCAAAGAAAAAAAAAATCTATTTATAACATTCTGCCAATAATTCATCATTCTTGAAAACGAAAAAAAAAAAACAATAAAAGAGCAAAATTTATGTAGCGATTAAATTTTAAATTACTTCAACAAATGCTTATCACGTGGCTTATCATCCAAAGTTATATCATTTATTATAACATTGCCACATTTTACGTGGAAATAATGAAGAAATTCAAAAAAAAAAAAAAAAATTACAGCAAACGTCACCACTACCCCCACCTTAATCCCTCATATTCTTAAGGAAAAAAAAAAAAAGAAAACTAGATCATATGTTATTATTAACAAGATATCGAGCTAAATGAAATCTTCTTCGGGAAATATGAAATTCAATAATGAAGCAACAGACATCCGGGAATTAATAAACTATTTCTAATGCGAACTGCTTAATGGTCAAGTTACTCTTCATTGTTTTTAAGCTATTATTGACTTCAAATAGTTTTAAAACTTCATTAATTGTGGAAATGTATTAAATGATATGATTAAACGAAATATTACTCAAAATTTTAAAAAATACAATGTCTTAAACTTAATTATTATAAAAATACTATATTGTAATTGCTGCTGAAGAAAGTCCTCAATATGGATAAACACTGATGAAATGCTTACAATATATAAGATTAATTAGAATAAATTAAGCAATGTGTAAAACAATAGGAATAATATATCCTTACCACTATCATGATTCGTTATATTTATTAATTAGGAAATGGGATAGAACTAACGTTAGCATAAGATTAAATGCTAGATAAAATTATGACTATATATCGATTAACCTCTGAATATACTAATCATTTCAATGAAAATCATAGTAACATTTTCAAATTATTAGTACGTAAAAATCTATATAATTAATAATTAACTTACTAAATCTATTGTATATCTTTTAGTCTTTTAACGCAATTCCGCACTATTTACTTTTTTTTTTCTCTCTTAAAAAAAGCAAAAAGTGATACCGTTAAGAGATTTTATGATATCTTTTCTAAATATTCATAGCTATTTCAATATATGTTAAGTTGTCGAAATGTTCATCTATTTCTATAAATAGTTCAATTCTCAGCTACCTTTGGTCACATAATTGTTGAATGATTAAATTAAATTAGAGCAAAAAAACAATGACCACTGAACAAAGAATATATCATTCATGCCACTAAAACGAGAAGGTATGGAAGTAGCAAAAAATTTCGCAGAATTACAATATTTAAGTGTAATTTTCAATAAGAATTCCCTCCCTCTTTTTTTTGGTTCATCATCCGTCTAAAATATGTATTTTAGCAATAACAGCAACTACATCTAGATATCTTGAATAATTAATATGATAAATATGATATAGTAAATAGTGAATAATAAATATATGATAATACCGAAATCAATAATACGATATAAGGAAGTAAATTGAGCAGATTAAAAGATTATATTCTCGTAAATTTCGGAAGACAATATTGCAATCTGAAAACTCTCCGTTGAAACTATCATTCCGACTCTAATTTAGAAAAGATTAAAAGTACTTCAACGATCCTTTTCAAGCTCTATCCTTCTATTTGAATCGATATCATAGTTTAGAATAATTTGGCTCATAATTTCTTCATACTATCCACTAAACTAAGCATCGTTTTTAATTACTTTAAAATATTGGACGTTAAACTAGACATTAAATTCTTTTTCAGTAACACTTTTATTACCACTTAAAAATTTACAGCTTCTAATCTAATTAGTAAAAAAGAAAAAATCAAAATAACTTCGTTATCCAGAATAACAAAAAGTGGAGAAGATATTTCACTATTAATCAAGCTGTTCAACCGGAAAGACAGAAAAAAAAAAGACCCGTTGAGAAATCATTTTTCGTTAATAAATTCGCAAATAAAAAGGTACTCCTTGATATATTCGATAAGTTTAATGAAAAATACAAATAAAGGCAGCAATCATATATGATGCTTATTGAATTGATTGAAGCCCAAAATTTTGGTAAATTTTTCATTTACATGTAAATGGTACTAAATAACAATAACAATAGAAGAATACGAAATTACAATACAAAGGTATGAAGATATATATATATATATATATATAAAGTACCATCACCAAATCAAACTACTATCTATCACATGCATGTAGTGCATTATCATAAATAAAGAAATACTTAAAACCAATAAAAGTATACCAGTCGAATGCTAGGAAGGTCAAATACTACTGGACAAATTATTTCTCTAATTTTGAAGTACCTTCTACAATCTTTTTTTTCAAAGTATCACAAACCATTACGTGATTCTTCTTATTTCCGGTAAAATTAGGAAGATTTGCAGGGGATGAAAATAATCATCAAAGTGAAGTAACTCGGAATGAAATGTCATTTGTTCATTTTTTTTGGGTTAAATATTATTCTAAAGAATTCTAAGATCACCGAACGCGCATAACCTGCACCTATAAACAAATTTGCTTCCCATAAAATTTTCGGCCTACAAACAATTAGGAAAGTTGAAACAGAACTTTGCCAATGACCAATATCATTTATAAAGTATCATCAGAAGGTTAAGTAATAAAGAGAGAAAAAAGTGTATGAATACCACAAACAAGGCTGAAAAAGAACGGGAAAGATTTCATGAACGGAATTCCATCATTAATCAAACTAAAACTTTATTTTTTTCGAACTAAATCTATTTTTCGAAATTTTATGATGACAAAAACAAGTCATCAGACTTACGAAAATTTTCAGAAAGTCTTTTAATAAAATTTATCGCAGTTCTTCACAAATGCCCATAATTCACTGCATCCCTCAGCACTAAAAAGAATACAAAGCAAACCGTATGAGAATATGTGAAACCAAAACAAAAAAACTAACTGAAATCTGAAAATTTAGTACATAGTCATTTAGAAATAAAATTATAAAATTTTGACTGGTGAAATAAAAATTTATTCTCCCATCCCTCCCTCCTCAAAAAAAAAGGAAATTATTGCCAAAATGTGCACTTCTGCATACCAAACATGCCATGGAGTAAACTTAGAAATGAATTTTAAAAATGTTTGAAATGCACAGTGTTTCTGCCCATAAAATGTCATGCATTTCAAAAGTTTCAGTGTTTTTTGCTTTGGTTTCAGTTTCAAAATGAGAGGGAAGGAAAAACAGCATCAAAAGGATCTATAAAGAAATAATAAAATGAATCTGTTCAAGTTAAGATGTAACGGGCAGAAAGACGAGAAAGTGATGAGTATTCTCTAGAGGTTTACAACTTTAATTTTTTGACCTGATTGGAAGTACTGTTTTCCCTTCGTAAGTAAGTCTGAAAAAATTAAAAAAAAAAACTGCAATACAATATTTAGGGATTGCAAAGCTGCCACCACGCAGAACATTATATGGCATGATATGGAATATGGAAGAAAGTAAGAAATGATGGAAAGTGACTAATAAATGAGTTCTGGAAACGACTAAAAAGATAGTTCCCAGTAAAAATTATGAATCCTCAAAATCTCCCCAAGTTAACAGAAATTTCCATGAAAATCGCTGTGAAAAGAGTACAAAAATTGATAATAGCAGTAGCACTAACTAAGAAAAACGATAAATATCACAAAGAAGAAGAAAAGTACACCAAAAACTTTGATAATCAGCCAACGATTTTGCGATATTGAATGGAAATATTTGACCAGCTCCGTATGAGCAGCTTCAATATTTAATGATGTTTCTTCAACGTTCGAATCAATTCGAGTAATCATTTCACCTTGCTCAGTAACTAGTGAAGCGAGCTACAAAAATCCAAATGATGAAAAAATTCTAAATTGAAGAAAATATCTGAAGGAAAACCAAACATTATTTCATCACTTTTTATGCAGTGACCACTCATCATTATTTAAAGAGTTCTCTTATCCTCAGCAAATATCTTACATAACTTGAATTACATATATGTATCACTCTCTGAAGAGACTGTGTTCTTCCTGTCAGACACCCCATGGCAATGAACGCCACGGACACAAATACAACACATTATACCCATCAAAACTTAAGTTCTCTTTCAAATGACCCCAAGAAAGGGTGTTTATATACCTCACTGGACTATTTTGCAACTATATTGTTTGGGCAATAAAATCAAGCTTATTACTGACCAGT
>NW_018108607.1:17782-26654 GCF_000183805.2 Loa loa | reverse complement strand
GAATGGAAATATTTGACCAGCTCCGTATGAGCAGCTTCAATATTTAATGATGTTTCTTCAACGTTCGAATCAATTCGAGTAATCATTTCACCTTGCTCAGTAACTAGTGAAGCGAGCTACAAAAATCCAAATGATGAAAAAATTCTAAATTGAAGAAAATATCTGAAGGAAAACCAAACATTATTTCATCACTTTTTATGCAGTGACCACTCATCATTATTTAAAGAGTTCTCTTATCCTCAGCAAATATCTTACATAACTTGAATTACATATATGTATCACTCTCTGAAGAGACTGTGTTCTTCCTGTCAGACACCCCATGGCAATGAACGCCACGGACACAAATACAACACATTATACCCATCAAAACTTAAGTTCTCTTTCAAATGACCCCAAGAAAGGGTGTTTATATACCTCACTGGACTATTTTGCAACTATATTGTTTGGGCAATAAAATCAAGCTTATTACTGACCAGTGGAAAATATAACCTATTAAAACAAGGATTTAAATCATTATACCTTAGTCTGTTGTTGATGCACGCAACTTTTCCTCTATAGAAACTTAAGAGGAAAAAAGAGATTTGCTAACCTGACGAAAAATCTGACCCAACTCTGATATGCTGCTTTCAATATTTTCCATTGTACTTGAACGAGCTTGAAAATATGCGTCCTGTTCATTAATTAGTGAAACCTACAACTTTTCAAGATCATATTTTCTCATTTGAACCTTTTACAATACTTCTTTCCTTATTTCCTGACTCCATGAGGTTTGCAGCCAAAAGAAGCATTTCAGATGACAACAGAATGTTATTTTCCAATAATCTATTGGGTAACTAAAACTCAAAATGCTGGTTTTAGTCTAGATTTCCAAGTCGATCTCATGATGATCATATTCACCTTTGCAGTCAATCACAAGAATAAATTATTATTCCTCCATCTCATGCAAAAATAATAATTGAATCCATCTCATCAAATAAAACCTTTTATTAGGTATTATTGGCTTGAGGACAGGATGAATTACGAAATCTGTTGGTGAATTTGTCAGCATAGAAGATTTATCTTTAACAGAGAAGAGCAAAACATGCCATATAAGAAACAAAAAGTACCTGTTGTTGCAACCTTTGTTGCTCTAACGTATTTATATCAATTGCTACTGATGACGAAGCATTCATTTCATCTTGCAATAAAATTGAACCTACTATAAAACAATTTATCAAATGTTCGATTAAAAATAATCAAAGTCTTATGTCACGATCTAAGTAATCTAAACTCCAAGTATATTCCCAATCCAATTATCTTCATAAAGAATACCTAAATTCATTTTTGAAATTGTAAAATATTTTTGAAAAGTCGGAATAACTTACAGTTTCCGGAACTGACAGAAGGCGGTAAACCTGACGGCACAGGTTGACTTTGACTGAATTTTTCACGACGCGATTTTTGCTGTTTCATATTCTAAAATAGTATGACAATGCAACATAATGGAGTGCTGCATATAATCTCAAAGATTCACCGACAAAAGTAGCTAAAGGAATGCATGAATAGGCAATAAAACGATTTTCTGCATGTTGCTTTCTTGGAGACAAAGACAAAACTCGGCATACCAAAACTCAGCTTAAATGACCATCCCAATATCACATACCCAACTAAGTCTCTACTGAGTAGGTCTCGAACAGAAATTCTCAAAATCAGACATACCTCGGTTCTTAATTCCAATACATTCTGGAAATCCTTGCTGACACCTGCCAGCTTTGATTGGAGCCCAACAACAATCAACTGTGAATGCCCACGTCCTTGATCCTTTTTGTTGAAATTACCGTTATTTTTCGAAAATTCTTGCAACACTGCTATCTGCTTATTTAATCCTGTTATATCCTAGAAAATTTCATTTTATTAATTAATGAGCACAATTGACAACACTGATCCAAGCAACACTTCCAAAACTTACATGTTTTATCATTTGCGATAATTCTTCCACTTCTATCATGCGGTCGTCGAATAAAGACCGCCGTTTAGCTAATTCAGTTAACTTCTCCATTTTTGCACATGTTAAACTTAAATCACGCCCAATACGCCTACAAAAGAGGATTTTTGAAGAGCAAATTAAAAGGATTTGGAAAATCCAGTTCTTTTTAAAACAAGTATATCAAAATCAAACTTTTATCAGCTGAATCATCAAGGCTACATTCTACTTCCCCAAATTTATTCATTCTCAGAAAAAGCTGGATTTCGAATTGTAATAAAGATTACTTTGCAAGTTGTGCGAACTGTACTGATTGCTGTATTCTTGGCTCTCTTGGTGTATAGCCACTGACTCCATACATTTTCATCTGAAATTGTTTTTTAATCAGAAGTAATAAGTTACTTCGCACTAATTCTATCTTGGCCTAGAAACTGGAAGGGAAAGCTTATTTTATGTTCCATCCTTACACTACCGTTTCAAAAAAAAAAGCTCCAAAAGATGCTTTATGTAATAAATTAACCTGATATGACTTCGCTGTAGTACGAAACTCGCCAGTACGATCACGCGACGGCATTTCTTCAGTCGCTTTAATAAAATTAATCGATGAACTTTGCCCACACTTTGAGCTTCCCGAAGTGTTTCCCAGATAATCAAGGAATGGAGAGGTGTCACAGGTGGTACCAGAGAAGGTGTGCTGCAATTATAATGATTTACGAGACTAAAATAGAACGAAAATGGAAATTATTAATATTGCAAACTGCTGCATTATGATACTGCGGTGATTCTGCAAAACTGAGCATTAGTAGGTATTACATTTCATTGATGAAAATCATCGCAAATACTGTTGTTTCAAGTTTATTGATCAAAAACTTGATTTAAACGCTGAAATTCAATATGCCAATGAAAACTGAAACGCATTGTTGAATTATAATTAATAATCCTTTGTCATTTAAATTCAGATGTTGAACTTATATCATTATATGATCTATATGTTGTATTTACATCAACTTATGATTGATAGTGTTCCCACCTTTTTAATCTATATGTATAATTTAACCATTCCCCTATTTTTCCATATAAATATAAGTTAGTTGTTTAATAGACGCTTAAATCTTCTTAGTCATGGTTCATTTGCGCACACAGTTCGCGCTTTAACGAATAAATTCCAAATTACTTTCACAATACACCTGATGACCGAGTGTCCGCAATTTATTCCAAGACCTCCAGGACAATCTCAACAAGTACTAGTTACCTGAACTCCACTGATTCATGAAAAAATGCCTTAATGACCATCGCTAAACTCACACCACACCAACCAGAAGTTACAACCTAAACCTATTCGGAGCAAACGTAAATCAGGTACCAATTTTTCCATTATTTGCTCTTTTACAGTTTCAAATATCCATCGGTGATGCATTTGATAATCATCATGCCTCTTCCGATGACCTTATTCATCAAAATGTTAACTTCTACCAGCCCAAACAATGCCAAGCAGCTTTCAAAGTTATTCGCCAATCTAATCTATTGCTTACGCACTACGATTCGCATCTTTCAACTATTACTTCTGCAGACGTTCCCAATTATTTTACCGAATAATTCATTCCTCATTATTTTCTCATGACAGTGGCAAATTACTATAGTTGCTCACACGTTCAAATTTTCGTCTTCGGTAAAAAGAATCACACAGACAAAAACGAAAAGACATCCAACCAAAATGCTACCCATGAAGAAAATCCAGAAAATGCCTGTGCTTGTAGATCGAAAATTTATTTTTTTTGTCGATGCTTCCAACATTCGAACAAAGTATGGTGTTTCGATTTACAACAGCTTCAACACTGGTTCATTTTTTCCTTATTTGAAAATCGCAGTATTTACTGTTACACCATTCATCTCAGCAATGAAATCCAGAACAACAACAAAATTTTAATTGCAAATCCGATCACTTCATGCCTCCATTCAATGTACCATGCCTCGTTTCAGATAGAGAAATGTTATACACACACCACATACTCATAGGCCTTCGGTATGCTACCTGGCCGTTAATAAATTCTTCGTTCTTTCTGACCTTGGCTTCCTATCTCTCTCACAAACACATACGTACATATATGCACGCACATACATACAACACACCATAGGTGCAAAGGAATTTTAGCCCACCGTTACAATCATGACGTTAACTTGTAGGGTCAAGAATTCTATAAAAATTCATGCTGTTTAGGATAGTGCAACCTAGCAGGCAATGGGCTTCTTAATATAGTTCACATGTTAATATAACTTGTCTCAAAAGTTATATATTTTAAAATTTTGCTCGATTCCACTCTAATCTGATTTGCTCCCAAAAACTTTTTTAAGCCTTACTTCTTCAGTCGGTCTATTTATAAACTCTGATAAAAAACCACCTATATTCCTAGTGTACCACAAATCATTATGCTTTCCTAATTGACAAAAAAAAAATTGCAAAAGGCGTTAAAATACGCATTAAAAAAATTGTGAAACAAATAAAACAAAACATATATGAAACATTTTACATACCTGCGCAGAAGACCACAATGACGCAGAAAGATTTGCAAACGATGAGAACGGACTGGTTTTTGATTTAACAACGCCTTCTGAAGGAATATGATTCACGTTCGGATTCACACCAATACCAGAAGCTGTGACGCGTCGTCGTGTAACCGTCAAAGGCAACTCCGTTTCATTTACACGCATCAATAAATCCGCACACCCCCGTCAATACCTACCGCTTTCCTGAAATTAATATTGCGAATAAGTCAAAGTTTAATGATTTACACCAAACCCTTAATGTTATACATTCAATCTTCGATATTATACATTTCAATAAAAAATATGTATTTCACGACAATAACATCATGATCAAAAGGTTATTCTAAAACAAGTTTTTTAAAAAAAAATTCATTTAATGTAAGCTATTAGATCAATGATACTGTCACATCTATTAACATCATATATTTCAGGATAAAGTATACAAATCACAATAAAATAAACCTTTCAGAGCAATGATGCCATAGCTGACAAAAATAAGTTAGTTTGAAAATTTTTCCACCTAAATAAATAATTTCAAAAAATAGGATGATTGCCGTAAAGATGATAATGTGGGAAAAATTAATGCAAAATAATGATCAGATGACACTTATTAGATTAGGATAGAATGAAACTCTCGGATTCTTTGCTTCTCTTTCCCGCAGGCGGGATTGGGGGGACGGGGTGGAGGAAAAGAGAGAGACAGATGATCCTGAAGATTCATTGAATTCCTAATCCTCTCCTGTCATAACTCTAATTTCTGCAACAAATTATCTCTTCCTTAAGGACCAAAACCCTAATTGATGACAATTCCCTCCTCACCATGCTTTTACTACTCTTTGGCTGACGTGGTAATTGGGAATTCACGGTTACGGCCGTGAATTTGATGGATGGTAAGTATGCGAATTTGCATTTTATGAGGAATGGTACAATTAAGGGCGGGAGTGTACTGAGGGGGGATATGAGATATAGCGGGGGGGAAGAGATGAGATGTGGAAAGAGAAGAAATGTAAAATTTTATTGTTGTATTTGACAGTTAGATATTATTAGTAACATTAATAGATTAACAACATTAAATTTGAATTTGCAAATCTTTTTCGAATTTAACAAATGTCTTTTTTTTTTGAAGATTTCGATGTTGTAGTCAAATTTTAAATTTCGGTAAATTTTTGCAAAGTTTAAATAAGTTTAAATGTAAAAATAGTTTTCAGAATAAATTGTGTAGCTTCGTTAATGATGCAAAATATCGTAGGTGCTCTTTTCTTTCTGGTTTCAATTGCATTGATATTAGCTCATCAGGCACCATCATTTCCAGGTCAGAATGCGCAGAAACCACCAGAAGTAATTATATTTTTCTTGTCGTGTAGTATAGGGAAGTTAAAAAATTTACAACGAAATTATATATCCCTAAATTATTCCTAAATTCATTTCCCGCCTATTGAATAGGTTGTTTCTTATTCAATACTCTATATAACCTAATTTTTATTGGTTCAGTTTTTTTTCAATTATAAGGTTAAATTTTGCTTTTTTGAAGGTACATCATCAAGGTCAAATGCATCATCAACCACCACCCGCTCATCCTAATACACCCTCGCAGGGTGCTCGAGAGTTTGGAGGTGAACAAGCGAAAAATGTTGAGTATGCCATTACTATCACCTTTTTCTTTTACACTGGAAAATTTGACAGTGATTTTCTTAGCTTATAAAAGTTGTTACTTCTGAAGAATAGGTTCCAGTTCTTGTTGAACTTAGATGTTTTCTAATTCTCAAAATTCTTGAAAAAAAAGACTTTAGTCTTCAATAAGATATTAATATTGGTGGATGGTCATTTTTTTAACCTTGTACTAATTAAAGTCAATGTTACTTCCTACTGAAATTTAGCCTGGTCACTTTTCGAATAGCCGAACTCTCCAAAAAGTTTCCTATTACTATTCGAATAGTGGGAAACCCTTTGTTTAAACTAATTAAGTGTAAGGTGGGAATACTTCTCAGTCTGTACATGATTAGTGAATTTATATGGCTTTCATATCTTCAGTGGCTTGGGTTGATTCTTGCCATAAGTGGTATTTGGTGATGTAAGGAAAGTTAAGGTTACTTCGTTTAGCTATTATTTATATGATAAACATTGAAAAAAGAACTCTTGTTTTGGGTTTAAATAAATTGATGTGCAAGTGAATGAGTGAAGTTTCATTTGCAAAATAGCTCTTTCACTTCACTAATCAGAGATTGGATTGTGAAATAGTGAGGGCTACTGCTTGTGTTTTTCATTTCCTACTATTTATCCTTAATTAACAAACCTGTGCACCAGTCATCTCTTGAGCAAAGAGTTTTGATTGAGATTAAAATAGTTAAAATTGATTTAAGTCAGTCGCATCGTTAGCCATCAGAATCCAGTATTTGTTACGGGAACTTTTTAATTCTAAAAAAACCATAAGGTAATCGTAAGAAACCTCATTGTATCGTCTTTATTGACTGTCTTTATCGTCTTTTGGCATAATGTTGCTATGTTCGGTATCATAAATAAGTTTTCCTACCGAGTGTGAAATTAAGTTCTCGAAAAGTTGACTTTGGAAATTATCCATCTTTCATGCAGCAAAAACTATTATTGTTTATATTTTCTAGGCACATCAAGGAACATTTGGATGGCAAAATTGATCCAACTGCGAATATGACACCCGAGCAGTTGCAGTTCCATTATTTCAATATGCACGATGCGGATAAAAATGGTTTGCTGGATGGCCTTGAATTAATTAAAGCAATCACACACTTTCATGACGGTATTAATCATTTTTATCTGGAATATCATTCTACCCTATCTGTTGCCGTTACGAATTCTGAGTATTGAAATGAGAAAACGGTAAAATGGAATTTGATGCATGAAATAAAAGTTTAAGCTAATGAAAAAATGGGGACTTTGTGGATGTATTTCATTTATTATTAATTTCAATAGGACATTCCAGAAAATCGGGATTCCCGACAAGATACATCTCAACTACCACCAGTACTTACGGAAATAGAAATTGAACGGATGTTAGATCCAATCTTTGATTCTGATGACCTTAACCGAGATGGTTTTATCAGTTATCCTGAATTTTCCATAGCTCAAAAACAACGAGATGAGCAAATGAGACAGCAATACCAGCAACAACAACAACAACAACAACAACAACAACAACAACAACAACAACAACAACGTCCACAGCAATGAGAAAAATGCTTGTCTTTTAGTTGCCACTGTTTTTAGTCATAATTTATGGCCAAACTGGTCGTAGATGGTTGTGAAGATGTCTGTTTTGCTGGAAGCTTGAAATACTCATAGAATTCACTGTGATGATGTGGTTTAGGTTTTTATATCTTTTACCCATTTATCTATTACATGCGGAAGGTCTCCACAGTTCACGAATATTGGTGAGCTATTTTTTCAGTAAGCTTTTAATAGGCACAAACGATTGTACATATCGAAAGCAGTATTGCTGTAGACAGTTGGCAAAGCAGATGTTTGTTTTCAGCGTTTTTATACTTCTAATTTTCAACTATTGCCAATGCATATTATTAGCCAAATTCTTACTTAAACGCATGTACTTATTCCAAAAGTTTGGTTTTTTTTCTTCTATTCTATTTTGTTTTGCTGGATATTCTTGATGCAGATAGTTAATGGGAAAATGCTGTTACAATTTAAAAATAAAATGAATTGTTTATGTGATTCCTTCTTGAATACTGGAAATGGAATTTTTTGAGAGGTGATTGAATGCCTGATTTAAATTTAATTTCCTTTTCCTTTCGCTTTTTTTTCAACTGAAATTAACTGAAACTTATTACCTATCAGCTGTAGAATTCAGAACAGCTCTAAACTGAAATAGCATTCAATCAGTCGAATGATCATTAGCAATATCGAAGAAAAAAGTTAATGCAAGGAATCTTGTTAGTCCTTTGGATGGGACTTTTTGAAAGATTTCGATACTTTGAAGATGCTGACGTTAATTCCTTTCAATTTCTTCAAATGCTGTGATAATCAATTTTATAATTTCTTTAATTTGAAACATTAATATTGTAACTTCATTCTTTTTTTTCATCAATAAAGTATGTTCCATAAATAGTTCTGTAAAAATCGAAATACACTATCATTACAAGGAAGAAATTCATTGTGAGGAATAGCATATGTTTGGTATTAGTTAATTCCGAAAAAATTCAAAAGAAAGAAGAAATTTTGAATTTTCGGTAATTGATCGACCATCTTTTCACAATCCATTATATGAGAGAAAACGATCAAATCAAGTGGAAGATCAACGGATAAGACTCTCAATTGTTGAGCTATCTGAAATCACTGATCCTACCATATCTATCGAAACGTATATAAATCAATAACTTG
>NW_018108607.1:3241-17625 GCF_000183805.2 Loa loa | reverse complement strand
AACTGTTGCATGATAACTTNTTACCTACAATTACATTAGGTAACGGGAGCCGTGAAATGATTGTATCGTTATCGACTGATGACGAGTAATTTAATTCAGATTTCATTGTTTGTTCTTGATGAGTGGGTAATTTACCAATAATTTTAAGTAATGTATGTAGCAAGAAATTATTGCAGAAAAAATTTAGTAGGCGAATCAGAAGATATTATTGAATTACCTGTCATGTTCAGTTCTCACTGTGTTCAAAATTTTTTCAGATATGGTTAAATACGAAACTGTCAAATTAGCCACTGGTGCCGATTTACCGCTTTTTGGTTTAGGTACATGGCTAGTAAGTTTTCCCATTGTTCAGGGTGAAATTTGTTCAAAAATGAGGACTTGACCTACGGTGGAAAACCAACCAAGAATTGAAGTGACAACGAAGATGTCATCAATTTTTTAAGCCATTATTTTTATAGCTGATGAATGATTTGCTCAATACTTATTCACTTATTCAATTCCTATTTGATTTAATTGTGAATTTAGTTTTGTGAAATGTAATCTAATTAGCCATATAGATCATCCAAATAGTACGGTAAGTTTCAGTCATAAATAAATCGTCCATAAATGATTTGATTGTATTTAAGAAGATTCTATATTCAAATTGCTTTCCTATCAATATTTCAGTCCAATGATCCGGTAGCTCTAACAACAGCATTGAAGACAGCTCTGGATGCTGGATATCCGTTAATCGACACTGCTTATGTTTATCATAACGAAGCTATCATCGGGAATGTACTCCAGGAATATTTTACTTCCGGCAAATTAGAACGAAAAGATATCTTTATCACAACAAAAGTAAATTCTTACCACCTAAATAACCACACATATATGCATTGACAAAATAAGTTCACAATTGACAGTCATTCAGTTGCACGTAATATGGTATTGCATTCAAGCATTTGCAAAAATGTTTCAATTTGATTTGTTTATAACTGTACTTTTTTAGGAGGGAAAAAGGAAAAATCGTTGAAAATTCTGAACGACTAACGAAGCGTATCATTGTTTATTTCAAAATCCAACTTGTTTAGCTGATAAGATTTTAAATTACTTTGCAATTCCCTCATTAATTCTTTTCCATATGCAGCTACCACTTATGGTACGTAGACCAGATGAGATTGAAGAATTGGTGAAGAAACAGCTGAAAGATTTGCACGTGGATTATTTAGATCTTTATCTTGTCCACTGTCCCTGTCCATGTAAAGTACGTACTTTCATTTCAATTACTTATGTTCTTACTTATTAATTATTGATATATTGAATGTCATGGATAAAAATTCAGCATCCAAAATATTTCAAGAATTTTCCCAATATGTTACCAATAGCAAACATTATTCAGAATGCATTGAAGGCTACACTATTGTCTTGATGGTTATCAAATGAATTAATCTTTCTTGGTACTTTTGTGTTAGGTAGCTTAATTGCTTTTGCTAAAGTTGAATCCAAATGTTTTCTTTTTTTTTTCAGCATCGGCCTGGTGACACACCGGATACCTACAAACTATTATTGGAAGATGGACGTGTGGTTCCCGAATTGATTGACTATATTGAAACCTGGAAAGTGCTGGAAAAATTGTATAAAGGCGGAATATTGAAAGTATGTTTTGCTGGTGCTCTGTTCTGGAAATCATTAATAATTTTTTTCTATGTGATTGATTAAATTTGTTACATCATTTGAGCTTGTTTTTTTCTTTTCTTAGTGTTTTTAGTTTACTTATGTTATCATATTTTTAGGCCATCGGGCTATCCAATTTCAACGAGGAACAAATCCAATATGTTCTCGATCATGCAACTGTGAAACCACATAATTTACAGGTAAGAATCTTCAGTACATTACGACTGTATAGCATAATTGGTTATATATCTCAATGAAATTTCCATGCTTTTATAAAATTACGATATGCTTAGCGACTTATTCTGGAATTACAGTATTTGAAATTTGCTGTTTAGATGTTGAATTATTCAAATAGTTTTTCTTTCGTTTTATTGGAATACTAATCTTTATAAAATCGAGAGGTGTTTTCTTTGACTTTATTATAGCACAATCGAATAGTGATAAGATAGGTTTGATGGAGAACTATTTCCATTTGGCTAAGATAATTAAGCAAATATTACAGGTAGAATATTTGGGATTATTCTTCCCTTCGCTTGTCGGTAAAGTTGTTTTTATTTGATTGAAATCGTAACTGAAAATCAAATAACACAGTTTATTGGGAGATGATAAAATGATAGTTTTTTTCGAACAAACTGATAGAAAAGGATGAATAATTATGATCATAATGATCCATAATTGAATCTAGTGTAGTGAGAGTTCTTTACAATATTGAGATATGTGATTAAGTTAAGATATGATAAAGTTAAGATATGATTATAAGTTGAGAATATGATTAAGATATTATTAAGATATGATAAAAATATTTCGTGTTTTCATGACACTGATATTTAGGTCGAAACACATCTCTATTGGCCGCAAAAGGAACTTCATGAATTTTGCAAGAAGAATAATATAACAATGACAAGCTATGGGACACTTGGTTCGCCTGGTAGGAAAGTTTTCAATCCGGACTTTACCTGGCCCACTGGTGAACCCATGAAGGATCCTTTAGTTTTACAATTAGCCGAGAAATATAAAAAATCACCAGCCCAGGTATGTGTATTCATGGAATGTCGGACTTTTTTATTCCAGATATCCTATTCAAAAGTTCATTTTTTTACAGGAATTTTATAACAGTCGAACTGCTCAAAATTTTTGGCCACTAAATTAATGTGGATCTGTTCCAGGTGCTTCTGCGTCACATGACACAACGTGGTATTTCTACTATTCCAAAAAGTATTAATCCTGATAGAATAGTTGAAAATTTCAATATTTTTGATTTTAAGTTAACGGAAGAGGAAATCAAGCAGCTGGATGACGTAAAGACACGTGTTCGTCTTTTTCTTTTTGATATGTAAGTTTCATTTTATGTTGCATTGCTTTGCGAGATTTTTTACTGATATAGATTCATTTTTATTTGGTCTTGTCAAGGAAATTCTGCTTTCTACAATGTATGTAATTCGGGCATTTATAACATTTAGAAAGAACTCTTTCCTAAACTGCAAGGTTAAATAATTATGGTTGCAGTAGTTATGAATGCATTTGAACCACTTCAGACTTTTCGATCATCCGTGGTATCCGTTCAAAGATGTCGACTTATCGAAGATGAAACGCGTGTATTTCAGTTACTAATGCCACTATTATCTTATATTTACTGAACTTCAATCCATTTATCCACATTATCCATATTTATTCCCTTGATGAACCATATTTTATGTCTAATTAACTTCTTTATTTCTCACCTATACACTATACATTTATGATTATATTTTATTCAAGACTGATTCCCATCGCATCATCTAACCTGGATAACGTGGTTAGTACTGGTTAGAAACAATTCTGATGATCTAAGGAAGCAAAGACTCATTGATGAATTAATATATGGTTAAAGAAAAAAAAAAGCGGAAGTTTTATATGAAAGACAATTCTAACAAGTATACCTTGCTCGAAACTGAAAATCAATATTTAGGCTTGTACCGCAATAGGATTGCATTTCTGTCAAAGTAGTGAGTTCACGGTTTTCAGAAGTTAATTGTGAGAACTGAATTATTTTGGAAAACCTGATGTTGTGCAATTCAGTTCTACGACGAAGTCCTTCTTGTTCATTTTGCGGAGCTAAGTATAATGTGATAAAGAATCGTCGATTCCGGAAAATTTCGTCGGGGTTATCAGACAATATCAGCAAGTACAGAGTAAGTGAGAGGAGAATGATAGCAAGAGAGTAAACTTGGATGATGACTGTTCATGATGAGTTGACGATGGACCTTGAAATGAGTGACTGCCATGCTCCGATCGCTTGTTCCCGATTTCTGATTTTAAAATGATGGAATGAATGGATGATCCTGGGCATTCATTTAAGCTCTTTGTATAGTGGAGTTGTTTACGATTTTCCAGACATTACATGTACGCCTAATTGTAAGATTAAAGATTTGTATGGATTATAACTTTCCAGATATTGCAAATAAGTTTCAATTTATCAGACCAAAAGTTACTTTCGCAACGTATCCATTTTTTATTAATAGATTGGAGGTTCTTCCTGATATTTTTGATAAGGCAGATAAGCCTGATTAACAGATGAAAGAAAATTTGTAAGGGATTGGTTGTGAAACTTAAACATTGCAATTAAGAATAATTATCGCACGTTTGTCGTGAAAGGGTAAAAATGGAAGTTGAATCAAAAACATTGTTGGAAAACGGACTTACTTCCTTTGAAGAAGTATTGCTGTGAAATTCGAAACTTTTGATTTCCTTATAATCAACAAAACAACAGGCTCTTTTTACAACAAAGCAAAGAACATTTATTCAGGAAACTCTTACCGAAGACAGTACAGTCGAAGAGCGGCCTATTTTTGTAGTGAGTTGCCATACGGCTTTTCAAATATTGTCTTAGTCTGGAACTTTCCTTGCACATCCAACGACTAAGGCTTCTCATCTGTATGAATTCTCGTATGGATCTTCCTAATCTATAAATGAAACTATTGTCGCACATCAAACAAACATATGGCTCCTCACCGGTATGAATTCTCATACAATATTTCATAGCGATAAATGAGAGAAGCTTTTGTTGCATGTGAGATAACCGTACGGCTTCTCACACCATATGAGTTCTCATATAGACCTCCCAGCATCATGATTGAAACTACTGTTGCATATCGAACAAATGTACGGCTTCACACCGATATGAGTTCTCATATGAATTTCCTCATGGTCTGATCGAAAGAAGCTTTTGTTACATGTGGGACAGTGGTAGAGTTTCTCACCGGCATAAATTCTCATATGGATGTTCCTGCCGCATCATTGAGAGAAACTTTCCTTACTCAATTGGACAAAGAACATCTTGCATATCTTTGCATAAGATCTCAAATCTCTTGCAGATTCACTGAATGCTAATTAACTGTCCGTCCACTAATTGGTATAAGTTTGTAGCTGGATTGGATTATCAAATATCTCAACTGAATGATACGTTGCTCCAAATAGCTCAATTGAAGTGTTTGTCGTCGATGGAACATTGCATGGGGATTGAAAACGGGTGACCCTATGAAATGACATGACGCTACAACTAACAGTTATGCTTATTTGCATATAGCATGCTGGTTACTTGTTATGCATGCGCGAATAACGAAAAAGTAATTTAGCAGGTCTGCTAGTAAACACAAAACTGCTAATTTTATTCACTAAAATGAAAAAAAGAAAAAAAAACAGCAAAGGGATGGAAAAAAGACGATACTATTATACATATGAGATAAAAAATGAATAACTTATAAGCAAGAAATAAATGATGACAGCAATAGAATGTAATGATTAAAATAGAAACTAAGTACAGAAAAATAACTTGTAAGCAACAAAACAACGCATATTCCAGCTTAAAATGCGCCTTTCAGCTCCTTTCATGATTCTTCTTATGTGATTTCAATGACCGTTCATTCAGAAAGCTTTTACCGCAAAAAGTACAGTTGAAGAACGGCCTATTTTTGTAGTGATTTGCTATTGGCCTTTCAAATATTGCCTTTGTTTGAAACTTTTTTCGCATAATGGACAATTGTTAGGCTCAGTGGTATGACTTTTCCTATGATGTATTATATGATATTTGTTACAGAAGCTTTTGTTACATATATGATAGTGGTACGGCTTCTCAGCGGTATGAATTCTCATATGGGTTCCCCGTAATTGATGATTGAGCGAAACTGCCGTTGCATATCCAACAAATGTACGGCTTCTCACCGGTATGAGTTCTCATATGGTTCTTCCTACTCGGTGATTGAGCGAAACTGTTGTTGCATATCGGACAAACGTATGGCTTCTCACCAGTATGAGTTCTTATATGATCTTTCAAAGTTGATGAATGAGGGAAGGTTTTGTTGCATGTCGGATGAATGTGAAGCTTCTCACCGGTACTAGTTTTCATATCTTTCATGCTTATTACTTCATTCTGACGTTGACCACACTGCGGTTCCTTCCTTTTCGATTCCTTCCCTGCGATTTCTTCCGTACTTTTTCTTCCAGCACCCTCTTCTTTGATTATTAAGTTCATGTCAACTGTTAAATTTTGACTGTTAAATTCATCTGTATATACTTTAAAAGCTACGTCGGCTAATAAACACAAATCTGGCGCTTGTCTCTACTCAATTTCTGCACTGATAAATCCAACGGCTCTGTTTGCTTCTCTTCAAATTATATGAAATTATCAATCTCATACTGTGTCAAAAATCAGAAATCTTCGAAATACTGTAGCGTTACGTTGTATTTTTAACCTTAAATGAACTTACTGTAGTTTGAATGTTGCTCAGTTGGACAAAGAAGGCGGAATAGATGAAATGTATATTGATATGAGTAATTTCTTGCCTAGTCTGAAAAACATCCAAGTTAACTGGTGTAGTGAATGGCTCCTTATAAAAAATAATACCACCTGCTTTTCTTTTTCTTAGATTTTTTTTTGATTTTTTTCCTAGATTTAAAATATTCACACTGTAATTTCATTTTCTTCATCAATAAAGTAAGCATCATAAATAGTTCTGTAAAAATCGAAATACATTATCACTACGAAGAAGAAACTCATCGTCAGAATACAGCAGTTGTCTTGCGTCAATTAATTCCGGAAAATTTAATAGAATGAAGAAAGTGTTGATGCTCCGTGCCGATCCACAAAGAATGGAAAGCGGGAATTTTTTAAAGTATTCACCGCGAAAATCATTTTCCTTACTTTAAATATTACTGCTTGTCAAAATAACTGATATCTTTTCGGTATTATACATACGAAATTCTACCGTGTTTCTGTTATGTTTCTGTTATGGATGAACTGAAATAACACTAGGATGCAGCACTTATAAGCCTTCACAGAAACGTGTATTAGTGCATGAATTACAGATTGGTTTGTTGATAAAGTAACAACTGGATTTTTGGCTGTAGCAATCATTGTTACATTACGACTACAATTAACGTGACGCACTAATTTATCGATTGTAATATCAACAATCAAGTATTCCCTTTGATTTAAGACAATTGCTTCCATTTATAAAGCCCTGGAGAATCACAAACCTTTTAACGTAAATATTGTCTTCCATTACTTGGTGCTACAGTTATATCCTCAATTAAGGTAATGAAAATTACAGATAAATAAACTCATCAGCATGTGTAACACACTAATTATCGTAAAATTTATTAAAATACATTAAAACATTATAGAAATTCATCAGAAATAACATGAAACCCCGTAATTTCTGATCTGCCAATTGAAATATAAGTGATATTGAGAAAAAAAGAAGAACGGAACCAAATATTTTGATTAAGTCATGTATTACGACCTCTTGTGGCGTAATAAAATGAATAAAAAAAGCGGTACAGAGAAGACTGAGATAGTCCTTGTTGTAATTATCGAGAATGCTTCGTTTATCATTCTGAAAAATGAAGTTCTTAAAAAGGAGAAAAAGAAAACTGAATATCTTGAAGAATAAAGAATTAGATATCTTCGCAATTCATCGACAATTAATATTGAATTAAAAAGGTTCTAAGGATGATAACAGCAGTCAAATAAGGCACTTGCAGTGAAATGAGATATTGGAAAGGTCAAAATATTAACAAAATGCAAACAAATTCTATCGGCAAAGACCTAAGAAAATAAAGGTTTGTTTGCAAGCGAAGAAATTATTGAATATGTTGGGAGGTAAAAATCTGATCATATTTTCCTCCAGTAACAGTGAAAAAAGTGAAAACACACAAGTTGAATAAATAGCCGCACCCAATAATACTCGTCAAATTATTCCCCTCATGTGGGGCATCATACTAAATGATTTACTAATTCTTGAACAGCTTAGAATCAAGATTAAATTTTTATCCGAAAGCTTTTTAAAACCAAATGTATGTACTTGAAATTTTCAAATAATCCCAATAAGTACTCACAGTTAAATAAGTATTATCAGCCCTCAAATTCGGAAAATTATGGACTCAAAATATTTGTCACTTTCAACCGAAGCTCTCTAGGAAACAAGATTTAAACCTATTACACTAGAAACCTAAACAGTTTCGAGTTTCGAGCAAAGCATACTTACTAAAATGACTTTTATATATACCTTCATATAAAACTTTGGATGGATAATCTCTTGTAGTAATAGTTACTCAAAAATTGATTCAGCAATAAGTACTGCTTCCCTAGATAATCAAAATTGTCGAAAGCTGGAGACTAAATGTGGATAATGAGGACAGATGGACAAAGTTTTCGGTGAACGTAAAAAAGCAACAATACTGATTTCAATCTTTGAGGTACACGCGCTTCATCTTTGACACATCGACATCTTTGAATGGATACCATGGATGATCGAAAAACCTGAAGTAGTTCAAATGCATTCATAGTTACTAAACCTTACGTTTCAAGAAATAGTTCTTTTTAGAGTTCGTAAGTTATACATACGGAGTTACACACATTCCACAAAGCATCTTTGACGAAATCAAATAAAAACGAATCACGTCGGAAAAAAAATCTTACAAAACAATGCAACATAAAATCAAACTTACATATCAAAAAGAAAAAGACGAACACGTGTCTTTACGTCATCCAGTTGCTTGACTTCCTCTTCCGTTAACTTAAAATCGAAAATATTGAAATTTTCAAGTATTCTATCAGGATTAATACTTTTCGGAATAGTAGAAATACCACGTTGTGTCATGTGACGCAGAAGCACCTAGAACAGATCCACATTAATTTAGTGGCCAAAAATTTTGAGCAGTTCGATTGTTATAAAATCCCTGTAAAAAAAATGAACTTTTGAATGGGATACCTAGAATAAAAAAGCCCGAATTCCATGAATGCACATACCTGGGCTGGTGATTTTTTATATTTCTCGGCTAGTTGTAAAACTAGAGGATCCTTCATGGGTTCACCAGTGGGCCAGGTAAAGTCCGGATTGAAAATTGTTCGTCCAGGTGAACCAAGTGTCCCATAGCTTGTCATTGTTATGTTATTTTTCTTGCAAAATTCATGAAGTTCCTTTTGCGGCCAGTAGAGATGTGTCTCGACCTGAATATTAAAAGATCTTATAAAGACTAATATTCCAATAAAACGAACGAAAAACTATTTGAACACTCAACATCTAAATAGCATTCAAATCCTGTGAATCCAGAATATGCCATTTAGAATTCCATCATTATCCTTATCCTTATAAAAGCATCGAAATCATTTCACTGAGAACATTTCCTAAAGACTCTTGCCTGTAAATTATGTGGTTTTACAGTTGCATGATCGAGAACATATTGCATTTGTTCCTCATTGAAGTTGGATAATCCGATAGCCTGAAAATATAATAAGTAAACACTGAAGATAAGCTCAAATAGCGTAACAAATTTGATCAATCACACGAAAAAAAATTATTTTCCGAACACAGCACCAGCAAAACATACTTTCAATATTCCGTCTTTATACAATTTTTCCAGCACTTTCCAGGTTTCGATATGGTCAATCAGTTCGGGAACCACACGTCCATCTTCCAATAACAGTTTGTAGGTATCCGGTGTGTCGCCAGGCCGATGCTAGAAAAAAAGAAAAACATTTAGATCCAACTCAACCAAAAACAGTTGAACTGCCTAACACAAAAGTACCAAGGAAGATTAATTCATTAGATAACCACCAGGACAATAGTCTAGCCTTCATTGAATTATGAATAATGTTTGCTATTGGTAACACACTGGGTAAATTCCTGAAATGTTTGGATGCTGAACTTTTATCCATGACATTCAATATATCAATAATTAATAAGTAAGAACATAAGTAATTGAAATGAAAGTACGTACTTTACATGGACAGGGACAGTGGACAAGATAAAGATCTAAATAATCCACGTGCAAATCTTTCAGCTGTTTCTTCACCAACTCTTCGATCTCGCCTGGTCTATGTACCATGAGTGGTAGCTGCATATGGTAAGAATTAATGAGGGAATTGCAAAATAAGCTAAAGCTAAAGTTGGATTTCGACATAAACAATGATGCGCTTCGCTGATCGTCCGGAATTTTCAACGATTTGTCCTTTTTTTTCCCTCCCTCCTTTTCCTAAAAAAGAAAGAAAAAGATACAGTGTTAAAAACAAATAAACTGAAGTAAACTTTTTGCGAAAGCTTGGATGCAATATCATTTGTCGATGTACATAATAAGTGGTTACTTAGGTGATAAGAATTTACTTTTGTTGTGATAAAGATATCTTTTCGTTCTAATTTGCCGGAAGTAAAATATTCCTGGAGTACATTCCCGATGACAGCTTCGTTACCATAAACATAAGCAGTGTCGATTAACGGGTATCCAGCATCCAGAGCTGTCTTCAATGCTGTTGTTAGAGCTACCGGATCATTGGACTGAAATATTGATAGGAAAGCAATTTGAATATAGAATCTTCTTAAATACAATCAAATCATTTATGGACGATTTATTTATGACTGGGACTTACCGTACTATTTGAATGATCCATATGAATGATCCATATGGGTAATGAGATTACATTTCACAAAACTAAATTTACAATTAAATCAAATAGGAATTGAATAAGTGAATAAGTATTAAGCAAACCATTCATCAGCTATAAAAATAATGGCTTAAAAAATTGATGACATCTTCGTTGTCACTTCAATTCTTGGTTGGTATTCCACCTTAGGCCAAGTCCTCATTTTTGAACAAATTTCACCCTGAACAATGGGAAAACTTACTAGCCATGTACCTAAACCAAAAAGCGGTAAATCGGCACCAGTGGCTAATTTGACAGTTTCGTATTTAACCATATCTAAAAAAATTTTAAATATATTGAGAACTGAACAAGACAAGTAGTTTAATAATGCTCTCTAATTTCCCTACCAAATTTTACTTTTCAGCAATAACTTTATTGCTGCATACTTCACTCTACACTGTGGGCAAATTACCCGCTCATTAAGGAGAAACAGTCAAATCCTAATTGAATTATACGTCATCAGTCCATGAGGATACAATCATTTCACGGTTCCGTAAATTACAGTCACCTAATGTAGGTGAGAGACTATCATGCAATAGTTGTAGATGAGACATGTGACACTTTCCTGTTAAGGCTGCTGAACCCAAGTATCCCGAGGTTATCTGAATTCATCCATGACAACACTACCAGAAAAAATCATTGTGGCAGCAGTAATATCCAAGAAAAGAGATAAACAAGCTATTCATTTGTATGCATGTCGAAGGATATAGCAGAATTAGTGATTTCAGATGCCTCAACAACTGAGAGTCTTACCCGTTCGTTTTTGACTTGATCCGATCGTTTTCTCTTACATAATGGATAGTGAATGGATAGTGAGAAGATGATCGATCAATTACGGAAAATTCAAAAATGTGTGACATTGTTATTAGTTAGAACTGTGAAATTGCAATTAAATTAGAATTTGGGTTATTCTAAATGGAGTAAGCATAGGCAGTAAAGACAGTAAAGAGACATCAAGTCTATGCAAATTCTTGGAGAATAATTTTAAAAATTTCCACTTCTCATCCTTCGTGAATCGGCATGAGGTTTCAACATTTTCTTCTTTCTTTTGAATCTTCCGGAATTAACTGACGCAAAATAGCTGCCTGACAATGAGTTCCTTCCTCGTAGTGATAATGTATTTCGATGTTTATAGGACTGACTATTTACAAAGCATACTTTATTCAGAGTATTGACACAGTATGTTTTAGGATGTTGACATAGTATGTTTTAAATCTAAGAAATTATGTTAGTTGAAGTAAGCATTATCATACAATTAAAGATAATAAAGAGAACTAATGTCAACACCTTTAAAATGTCGAAATTTAAAAAAAAAAAAAGCTCCAACCAAAGGATTAACAAGATCCTTTCCATTAACTCTTCTTTTGATATTACTAAAGATCGTTCGATTGACTGAGTGCTATTTCAGTTTAGAACTGTTCTGAATTCCACAGCCGAGAAATAAGTTTTAGTTCAACATGTTCAATTGAAAAGAAAAAAAAAACAAAGAAACTAAATTTAACTTCAGTAGTTTAAACACCCCTCAAAGAATTCTATTCCCAGCATTTAAAAATGAATCTCACAAACAATTTTTCATTTTATTTTTAAATTGAAACAACATTTCCCCATTAACTATCTGCATGAAGGATATTCGACAAAAAGAAAAAAAAAAAGTAGGAAGAGAAGAAAAAATCAAGCTTTTGAAATAAGAATATGCTTTTAAGTAAGTAGTTGATTAATAATATGTATTTAACAATAGTTATAAATTAGAAACATAACAATGCTAAAAAGAACATTTGTCTTGTTGACTCTGAAACATCACTGCTTTCGATAGATGACAATCGTTTGAGTCTACTGAAAGAATAGCAGCACATCAATATTTGCGAAATATCTACGCCTTTCGCACATGATAGATAAATGGATACAAAGAATAAAAAGCTAAAGCTTTATTTAATACTTGCTTTAATTGTCGAGAATGCTTCGTTTATCATTTTGAAAAATGTAATTTTCATAAGAAAGAAAATAAAATGAATATCTTGCAGAGTGAGAAATTCGATACCTTCCCAAAACTATTCATCATCTCATAAAGTTTTATTTACCATCAGCTTCTAATTACTACACAAAATGTCATTAAATGATTTACTAATTATTGAACAGCTTAAAACGAAAATTTTTATCCGAAAGCTTTTTAAAACCAAATTCAGTATGCAGTTGAAATTTTCAAATAACTGTTCAGATGTTTGAAAATCCGAAATAATTTTAGCATTTTTGTAATATTAAATATGCAAAAATTTATTTAAATACATAATGTGGAAAAGTGTAGTATAAAGGTTGTAGTTGTACAAAAAATATTGCAACGGCTTTGCATACATTAATTTTCACAATGCAATTCAATAGCTGAAATGAAATTATTCAGTATAAAGGATTAAATAGAAACTAATATTAATATTGGTAATTCTCTCTTGCTCAGTGTAAACATTCTTTATATTCAATGAATCTGAAACAAAAATTTCCAATTGCACAGTAACTCGCAAACGTAAAATCCTGCTATGGTTATAAGCAATAGCTTCAAATAGGCTCAAAAAAATAAAAACAAATTACTGAAAAAGAAATACGACAAAAAAAAAAAAAGCAAACACTGAAGCTTGTTCTCGAATCCTACCATATCATGGAAATTGTTTATGAATTACATGATATCGCTATACGGTGAATGTTTTTTCGGAACAAATTTACAAGTGAGTTAGCACCTCTATTAATAAATTCCTACTAATTTGAAATGAACATGGAATCTGTTTGTTAAAACACTAAGAAATATGTCATAGCAAAATTCTCTCCTAGCAAAATGTGAAGTTCCCCTGAGATAAGCCTGGTCAATTTTCAAAGGGTAAATTTTAAACAGAAAAATTTGAATTCAATTGTCATAAACATCTGTCTTTTTATTTCATTTGTTTATTAACAAATTTGTGTCAGATGCTTTTGCTAATAAATGTCGTCGTAGCCATTATCATCATCTTATCACTCCGTCACTATTATTCAAGTGCTTTTTGTATTTCCTTAGTATCCACGCCTTGTGAGCCATGAATATTTTTTCCATTTTTGAAATCGTAGGATTTTCAAATTTGAACAACAAATTTCAAAACTATGTTTAAAAATGGATATGGAGTGTGAACAAATAATTTGATGGAATCATTCAGCATATATAAATCAATAGTACAGATTGCGAAAAATGTAGCAGTGCAGTTTTTCCCTCTCCCTAATATTGCTTCAATTTTGAAGGTTTGGAAAAATTGAAACGAAATGAAACTAAATTATACAAAAAACATTGCGACGGCTTTGCATAAATTAATTTTCACAATACAATACTACAACTAAAATGAAATTATTCAGTATGAAGGATTAAACAGCAACTGCTACTATCGCATTATTACACGTCGACACA
Organism: Loa loa; assembly: GCF_000183805.2. NCBI lineage: Eukaryota > Metazoa > Nematoda > Chromadorea > Rhabditida > Onchocercidae > Loa > Loa loa. Next base: position 3,595 of record NW_018108607.1, on the reverse strand, counting down.
GATTATCAATATAGATAGTTTGCCACTCCCATTTGGATGAGCATTTATACAGACGATACTTGAACAATACCTAACAGAAGCAGCAACTGATCGTTTGTGTCAACGAATTGTATCCGGTAAGTTCTATTTCATTTATTTTGATAGAGAATGCCAAATGCATCTCAAAATATCGTGTTAAGAGAGATTTTGGAATTTCACGACGGACCTATTAATAAGCATTTTTTTTTTAAAAAACAAAACATTCTTATTAAATTTGTAACTATGAACATTGTGAAGACTTCGTTTTGGAACGCTTACCACCAATTTACAACCTGAATAACTTCTTATGCCTATCGTTCAAGTAAGAAATGCTTC
>NW_018108607.1:0-3033 GCF_000183805.2 Loa loa | reverse complement strand
AATTTCATANAATTTGAGGAGACGCAAACGGAACAAACAGAGCCGTTGGATTTATCACTGCAAAAATTGAGTAGAGAACAAGCGCCGGATTTGTGTTTATTAGCCGAAGTAGCTGCTAAAATATATACACATGAATTTAAAGGTCAAGTTTTAATAGTCAAAGAAGTGGATGCTGAAGGAAAAAGAAAAAACACAGAAGAAATCGCAGGGAAGGAGTCGAAAAGGAAGAAACTGCAGTGTGGTCCATGTCAAAATGAAGTAATAAGTATGGATGATATGGAAACTAATACTAGTAAGAAGCTTCGTATTTGTCCGACATGCAACAAAACCTTCTCTTACCTATCAACTATGGAAATTCATATGAGATCTCATACCGGTGAAAAGCCGTACGATTGTCTCACATGCAACAAAAGCTTCCCCCGTTTATCAACTTTGAACGACCATATGAGAACTCATACTGGTGAGAAGCCGTACGATTGTCTCACATGCAACAAAAGCTTCTCTCGTTCATCAACTTTGAACGGCCATATGAGAACTCATACTGGTGAGAAGCCTTACGTTTGCCCGATATGCGGCAGGAGTTTCTCTCAATCATCAAGTGGGAAGAGACATATGAAAACTCATACAGGTAAGTCTTACAATTATCCGTTATGCGAGAAAAGTCAATAAAAGGAGCGGTATTTGAAAAAACACATAACAACTCATAACAAAAATAGGCCACTCTTCAACTGTACTGTCTGTGGTAATGGTTTCCTAAATCTTAAATCTACTTTGAAGTCACACAAGAAGACTCATGAAAGAGGCTGAAATGCGCGTTTTAAGCTGAAATGGCGTTGTTTTGTTAATTATATGTTTCTGTACTTGGTCCTTATTTTAATGATAAAAAAAAGTTATTTTATTGATATTTTTATCTCATATGCATAAGATCCTTATCTTAATGATAACATTCTATTACTGTTATTATTTATCGATTGTTTATACGTTATTCATTTTTTTTATCACATATGAAGTACGTTCTTTTTCCATCCCTTTGCTGTTTCTTTCATTTTACTGAATAAAATTATCAGTTTTGTATTTCCTTGCAGATCTGCTAAATTACTTTTTCGTTATTTGCGCACACATAAGTAATTGGCATGCTATATGCAAATAAATATAGCTGTTAGTTGTAGTCTCATGTCATTTCATAGGATCACCCGTTATCAATCCCTATCCTATGTTTCATCGACGATAAGCACTTCAATTGAGCTATTTAAAGCAACGTTTCATTTAGTGGGATATTTGATAATCCAATCCAGCTACTAAATTATATCAATTCAATTAAAGCTTAAAATCTGAAAGAGATTTGAGGGGCTTGTGCAAAAGCTATGCAAATTGTTTTGTCCAATTAAGTAACATCCAAACTGCAATAAGTTCATTTAAAGTTTAAAAAAAAGATTCTTACTTAAAGGAAAAGTTCCACCCGAAAGTTAATTTTTAGTAGTTTAAATAAAATAAAGAAACTGTCAACATGCCAACTTTTGTTGAAAAATATTTTAGAAATCTTCACATTTTATTATATTTCAATGAAATGTTTATTATGAATTCATCACGGATTAAAAATAAAGTTTAAATCCAGTAAACCTGTTGAACTGATTCTTTTCGATGTTCAATTACAATCGATTGAATTCTTGGATTAGCATCTTCTTCGTTGTGTATCCGATTGATCGTGAGATACAGAAAATATCGTACCGTTTTAGTTGTTCCATCCTTTGTATGTATTGTAAAATTACTTTAAGAGAGAGGAAACGAAAAAAATGATTAAATAATGTTGACTAAATTATATTAATTACATATAACGATTAAATAAATGATCCACGTGCAAATCTTTCAACTGTTTCTTCACCAATTCTTCGATCTTATCTGGTCTACGTACCATAAGTGGTAGCTGCATATGGAAAAGAATTAATGAGGGAATTGCAAAATAATTTAAAATCTTATCAGCTAAACAAGTTGGATTTTGAAATAAACAATGATACGCTTCGTTAGTCGTTCAGAATTTTCAACGATTTTTCCTTTTTCCCTCCTAAAAAAGTACAGTTATAAACAAATCAAATTGAAACGTTTTTGCGAATGCTTGAATGCAATACCATATTACGTGCAACTGAATGACTGTCAATTGTGAACTTATTTTGTCAATGCATATATGTGTGGTTATTTAGGTGGTAAGAATCTACTTTTGTTATGATAAAGATATCTTTTCGTTTTAATTTGCCGGAAGTAAAATATTCCTGGAGTACATTCCCGATGATAGCTTCGTTATAATAAACATAAGCAGTGTCGATTAACGGATATCCAGCATCCAGAGCTGTCTTCAATGCTGTTGTTAGAGCTACCGGATCATTGGACTGAAATATTGATAGGAAAGCAATTTGAATATAGAATCTTCTTAAATACAATCAAATCATTTATGGACGATTTATTTATGACTGAAACTTACCGTACTATTTGAATGATCTATATGGCTAATTAGATTACATTTCACAAAACCAAATTTACAATTAAATCAAAAGGAATTGAATAAGTGAATAAGTATTGAGCAAATCATTCATCAGCTATAAAAATAATGGCTTAAAAAATTGATGACATCTTCGTTGTCACTTCAATTCTTGGTTGGTTTTCCACCTTAGGTCAAATCCTCATTTTTGAACAAATTTCACCCTGAACAATGGGAAAACTTACTAGCCATGTACCTAAACCAAAAAGCGGTAAATCGGCACCAGTGGCTAATTTGACAGTTTCGTATTTAACCATATCTGAAAAAATTTTGAACACAGTGAGAACTGAACATGACAGGTAATTCAATAATATCTTCTGATTCGCCTACTAAATTTTTCTGCAATAATTTCTTGCTACATACATTACTTAAAATTATGGGTAAATTACCCACTCATCAAGGACAAACAATGAAATCTGAATTAAATACTCGTCATCAGTCGATAACGATACAATCATTTCACGGACTCCGTTACCTAATGTAATTGTAGGTAAGAAGTT
>NW_018108606.1:34385-50389 GCF_000183805.2 Loa loa | reverse complement strand
ACCTAATTTGTTTGCACACATCATTGCTTATTTATTTTGCATGTCGTTCACTTTATCTTTGCATGTTTTATTACAAGCTTTATTTTTAAATGCTTTTTACTCACTTTCCTTTTGCATGAATCATTAGCAAGTTTATTTTTGCACGCTTTTCATTCACTTTATTTGCAAACATTTTATTACCTACTTTTTCTACATGTCTTTTATTCACCTCGTTTCAACATGTTTTATTACTTACTGTAATTTGGGATGTTTCTTGCTTATTTTATTTGTACGTATTTTATTACGTTTTGCATGCCTCTTACTTGGTGTCGTTGTACATGTATTATTATCAATTTTATTTTTGCATGCTTTTTAGTCACTTTTTTCTGCATACTTTATTATTGACTTCATTTTTACATTCCTTTTGCTTACTTTATTTATGAAAAATATTATTTTTTATTTGTTTTATGTTATTTTTTATTTATTTTTGCTTTTTTACTGTTTATTTTTCTATTACTTTGTTTTTTCTTTTTAAATTTATTTATTGCAAAGCAAAATTTATTGCCTTGTTCTTACTTGCTTTGTTTGTACTCATCATTGCTTACTTTATTTTTGCGTGTCGTTTACTTACTTTATTCTTACATATTTTATTATAAACCTTATTTTTCATTGCTTTTTACTCATTTTCCTTCCACACATGTTGTTACCAACTTTATTTTTCTATACCTTTTACATACTTTATTTGCACACATCATTGCTTATTTTATTTTTGCATCTCGTTTACTTACTTTTTTTTACATATTTTATTACAAACTTTATTTTTGCATGCTTTTCATTTACTTTGCAAATATTTTATTACCTACTTTTTTTGCATGCTGTGTTACTTAACCTTTAGAATTTTCCTGCATCACAGATAAATGATCATCAAAAAGCAGCGAAGTGACCGACACACAGAACTTGGAAATATGAACATTTTCTCTTCAACCTAAAAACTTTCATGCATCCCTGTTTTGATAGGGATGCATGAAAGTTTTCAGGTTGAGAAGTTTGAGACGTCGATTGGCTAACAATTACTCATGAAACTACTTTGGCGCAAGCAAAAAAGAAAATCTCTCACAATCGCTTACAACAGCAACGGAAATGCGCACGCTTAAAGGTTCGTTAACATTCATGCTTTGAAAACTTTTGACTATAATTTAATCTCTTTCAAGTATCACTTGAGTTTGGTGAAATGTAGTTAATTAGCCAATTAGGGTAAAAGTAATATACATCGGAATTATTCAGAAGAGCTGATACAAAATTCTCACAAAATTACTCATGATAATGTGGATCTAGAGTAAATGATACGGAAGTTACACAGAAGGAAATGGGAAGATGGAAGGGATACCGCACTTATAGATTGAAAGAAGGTATTGATTGAAAAATTAGCCAAAAAACAAATTCTTTAGTCTTCAAAATCTAAATGTAGTATTCATAGAGATTATATCAAAGACTAGCTGAAGGTGGAAATTAGAATTGAAATTTTTGTCAGATCGTCATGAAATTAAGTGCTGACGATTTTTTATTTAAAAAAAAAAAAAAGACTCGGTGGAGAGATGAAAGGAAATGAGAGGAGCGCTGAACGTGAAAAATGTAAACGCAAAAATCCTGAAGCAAATTAATTAACAAATTTTGCAGAATTAGTTTTTGTATCGCTTTGCTTCCCTGATTTCTTTTCTCCTTCCTGTTTTCATTTTATCATTTGAATGAAACTTCCACTTTTAATCATTCTCTGGTGTAACTTATGGTTTGAACATTTCTTACCCTAACATAACTATATATTATCTCTACCTTTCTACCACCTACTTTAAAATGTGGAAAATTGATATCTATTAATTAATAATGTCATTCAAGACAAACCAAACTAATTCTGCGAAAGAAATGATTTCCAGAAGGAATGCGACGAATTGCAGGAAATGTTGGATGAAGAGCTCAAGAATGATCAGAAAAAAGAGATGATGATTCCAGCGAGAACAAATCATTAATTCAAAATGAATGAAAACATATATTTGTGAGTTTCTCTTGCAAACCATTCACGCATTTAAAGTTCTAAATCAGTAACATCATTGAAGGAAGTAGTTAAAATGGGATCCCTAACATCAAGCAATCTTCCGTGAATCAAAATGGGATCCCTAACATCAAGCAATCTTCCGTGAATCATCAAGTAACATTGAGTCCTCGCCATACAAAGATAATCTATTAATTTCAAAATTTCAGGGAGAAATTGAGTTGGAAGCGGATTATTTATTATTGGCATAGCCCACCTGTGTGAATTAGAAACATATATAAGTGTTGTGGTGTAATGGCCAGTCCAGTTATCCAAAAAATTAAAGAATTAAAGCTGATTCGATTCTGAATTTTCAGTAGTGAAGAAACTAACAGCTTCCATCACTTTGGCGTTTTCTGCTAATTAGATCTCAACAGAAAAGTAGGTTTTTTTCTTTTTTTTTGTTTTGTTTATATTTTAAAACTTTTACGTGTAGGTGTACGTTCGAATCTAGCATTCTCAAAATATTTTAGTCCATGGACTTCAATGTCCACAAATTCTTCATTTAATTAAATCTTTTATATATTGTACGTGTCTGCTGAGAACCTAAGTTAGAAGGCAGAATTTGAAAATCTTAATGTGATGTACCGAAATTGCTATATCAAAACATTATCGACTACCATTCCATTAGTTATTTTCTTCGTCTCCTTTTCCGTTTTCTTGTTCTGTGCTTAATCTATTTGAAATTTCAATGCTATCCAAAGATGAAATTCCTTCATTGCGACCGAAGAATACGAGCAGTAAAAACATCAACCCATTAGCAGTAATATATACAAGAATAAGTTATTATCATACGGCACATAAACAAATGTTCCTAGAAAAGATATGCATCATAAACTGAATTACCTGGGTGGAATCTTAATGCACAACAAAAATCGCTGGAAGAAATTCTCGGACCAAAAAAAAATTATCACACGAACAGTTTACCTTAAGAAAAATAATGTGTAGAGACATTTAAGTTATGTATGTTAACAAAAGTAGAGAAAAAAATTATTTAAATCGAAGTCTAAGTGGTCGAATAGCTTTCTGAATTATTTTTTGGAGAGTGTTCTTTTGTTTCATGCTGATTATCATCGTTTTGAACGTCTATTTTTACATCATCATCCAACGATAACTTCAGCATAACTTCCTGCAATAATCACCAATACTTCTATGGACAATAGGGCTTGAAACTATACAATTTGCGCAAAATTTTCATATCAAATTGAAACTGAACACCTCTTGTCGTGTGATGAAAAAAGTGAACAACAAGGAGGGGAAGAGTCAAGCAACATATGATTATTAACCGCAAAACCAGAAATATTACCTGTAATAATCTATATAGTCAATTCCGCATTAATTTCTACAATTTTTACATCTATTTCATTTATTATAGTTGGTCCAAGTATTCCTTAAAAAACCATACCTTCACCGAAAAAATCATTTTTAGCTTATTTCAATAAGTGTCTAATTAAGTATCGAAAAATATTAAACTGTTAGCTATTATACTCACCTCCTGTGAGACACCATTGCTATCAGGGACATTTGTTTCACAGACTTCCGTATTTTCATTAGTGACCGTTAAAACATTTCCAACATATTTATTTATGGAACGATTCGCTTCTTCCAGTAACTTTTCAATTACTATTGAATTGGGACAATCGTTACAGATCTCTTTAATCTGTACAGCACACCTTTTTTCCTACAAAATTCCTTATCATTTATTTTTTAAAAAAGAATATGTAAGAGAGTAAATGAACCAAAAACAGAAAAGATAAATTATGAGATGAAGAGGATGATTAAAAAAGAACAGAAATAACTGAAAAAGGAACTGCGAATATAGAATTAGAAAAAGAGAAAAGAAAATCCACAATTAAATTAGGACTGCAGACAGATTCTAACTTACGTATTGTTCTAGTGTACAAATGGTACGATAAAACGGTCGACAGCATATTTCGTATGGATATAAAGCCAACAAGCAGCCGTTAATGTATGGTATAAAATACTTCCCCAATAATTTAATTGCCTTTTCCATAATCTGAAAACTAATTATATGAAGAAAAATCAAAAGAAGAAAGTTTGCAAGTATTATGCGGTCAGTCACTTGGAGTAACCTGCTGTTTTTCAAGACTGAGACTGCTTTTCAAGGTTGACAATAGACTTCCATAGCATTTGCACTTAGAAAAAACGAAAACATTTTATTCCCAAAACAAACAAATCCATTTACATATAATTCCTCTCCTCTTTCACAGGTGAATTTCTTCCCTCAAAGAGAGCAGCGTTTGCAGAATTAGTAATTTTAAAAGAATTTTAAAAAATTAAAATTTACTGCTTTTTTAACCAATTTCTCCATATCACACAGCCAGCAAACAACAATGTTCATTGAAATCGTTAAATCCTTTAGAACTGTGTTGATCTGGAAACAAGCAAATAACTAAAAGGACCCTAAAAACATTTATAGAAATGTATATTTTATTAAAATTTCTAGAACCAAAAATAAATATGTCGCGATACATACCTGAGTAGGTGATAAACCACTTCGCAATTCATTTAAAGCATCAATTAAGGCATTCCCATAGATACATAAATCATCCCAATACGCAAGTACTGAAGGAGCTGACGGTTGCTTACCGTCCTGCGTACCAGATAAAAATAAAGTGTCCGGTATCTCTTCATCAATTTCTATAGTTCTACACTGTTTCAAGCTAAAATAATAAAGGTGTAATATCATTTTGAAATGCTACTATCAATCTACAATATCGTTACTAACGAGATATTATCAAAAACAAATAAACACCTCAAAAATAAAAAAATCTTTGAGCCATGCGTTCTAGTCGAATTACGAATTCTAAGCTTGCACCAAACTAACTTGTTCGCTGCATTCTGAACTTTTAGAGAGAATCTCTTGGTGACAAATTCATCGATGATTTCTACAATCAGTGGCCGAAAATCCAATCCCATTCGACCAAATGATAAAGCAAAACTCATTAATTTACTCGTCAGAGAGCCAATATCAATTTGTGCTTCATTATCGACATTCCTGAATATGTGACCATTTGAGTTATGAAATCACAGTGCCTCTGGAAGAATGACGACTTACTTTAGACGACTGAACATTACGTCAAGGTTATGAATTGCCCATTCACTGAGGATTATGGAGGAAGTTGTTGCTTGCCAGACATCCCATCGCTGATCTATCGATGACTACAACAATTAAAATTTAAGCTATCTCAAATTGTTGTTATCTAGAAGAAAAGCTACTATTATTTCCGAAAAACACAAAAGATCCTCACATCAATTTGCCGTCTGCTTACTTCATTTTCCGGAAAAACAGCCAGATAGAGGACCATAGTGTCATACATACAATCACGATAAACCTCAACCATCCGAAGGACGAAATCTGGCTGCGACTGAACATATAATTAGACAAGAATTATTAATATTTTGACGAATCAGCAAGGAAATATCAAACGGGAAAGTTTTCAACAAACAGTGAGATGAATCATCGGTGTCTTTCAGGAGGTGTATGAAATCAGCGAGACATTTGACTATAAGTTATTAAAACGGAAGTACTTGCAAACCTGAAGAAAAAAACCGGCTTACTCGAATATCCGAAAGTCGCTTTTCAAGATATACATCACGATACTGTAAAACCATAATACGCATTTGCGTCGAAGACAAATACGGGATTTTGCGGATATTATTCACAATTTGAATACTATTTGCTAAGTCAACAGGTCCGGCAAATTTGTTGAACAGCTCATCCAGTAACTGATATCGAGCATCGATTAGTTTATCAGCAACCCGCTGCAAATATTTGGCAAATTCGAAATTATCGTAACAACTTTCAATAATAAAACTAGCATAATAACTTAACAATAACAGTGCCCTTGAAACTTCTTATAGCTAGCTCCCTTCACTAAATAATTATCTCCTTTCGTGCAAAAACTTGAATTCGCAAAGCCTCTTAACTTTCATACACCAGCAAGATTTCTAAACTATAAATTTTAAGCTTTTAAGATATTTAATCATTGCTTCAACTTTCAGTAATATTTAATATAAAATATTTAAACTGAATAAAATCCAGGAAAAACATATATGGGAAAAATGAAAAAAGCAAAGAAAACCAAACTGGCTTTTTAAAATAAAGAGAAATGTAAACTGAAATGTAAAAAATTTCTTAGCGCTGTTGGCATTTCGGAGCTAGTTTCATTTAATTAGTAATTTCCATAGCAATTTCCAAGAACATTCTGACTAATCAAGTCGGTCATAAATTTTTAACAATGAGTAAATTTCAGAAGAACCTTAATTAGGGAATTTTTTGTGAGTCCATGTGTTTGCAACTCCACTCCATAATTGGTTAACAGAAAAGCCATATCGTAGTAGCCGGCTCGAATACATATATCCATACGCTGAAATCTAGATTTCTGATCAAATGTCTCCAAAATTGAAGCGAATTGAAAAACACAGTAAAATTGTAATTTCGAAATTAAATTGCACTTTTTTTTGGAAACTTTCAGTCCCATTTCGTTATAATTTTAAATCTTGATTTTTTGAATCATTTTCAAGGGTTAGTTTCCAATGATGCATTCCTAACAAATCCCGCGTAATTTTATGTTCTAAAATGAATGAATTTGTAAAAATTTACCGTTGGCAAGCTTAAAACGTCCCATAAATGTGAATCTTTCCTTTCAGCAAGTTCCAGATAATGAAGCTCATCTGCTATTTCATCATTTTTAGAATCAAACTGTTTCATGGATTCTCTTATCGATTCGATCCCCTTTTCAATATCTTCAGCCAAATCATTTGCTTTTCCAAACTTAAAAACTTTCGAATATTCTTTCACTCATCTTATTTGGTGTCTCTTTCTAACCTCAAAAAATAAAAAATCAAAAGCTCAATTGAAAAAAAAAGACCAGAAGGATAAAGTTTTACTGTCTATTTATTCATTCATTTGCCTTTCCTTTGCGACATGATTTCTTTTGTGATTCCTTTTAGTTTTATATTGTTGCTTGAATGTATTTGTTCCTCTGTCTTTCCGCCATACAAGAATACAGCATGAGGGAGATCGACTAAGCATCAAATGCAATTGAGGTGGATTTCATTTCCCGTAAACACTCAATTACTTAATTGTTACATACATGTCATATTTGAAAGCTAGGAAAGATCACATTTCCAAGGAAAATCCAGCAATTCCGGAGAGGAAAGAATTGACCAGTTCCCAGCAACACAAAGGCTTTCTAGCACAAAAACGAAAAATTTTTCGGCAAAAAAAGCTATGCGTTGGAAAAAACTGACCAATTGCCGGCAGCGTTCTGTAGTACTTCCGGCATCTGCATAAATCCGATAATTTCCATAAGCCAAATCGCTAATTTGCTGCTGAACGCGAAGTAACTGAGAAGAGGTATTTTGCTTTTCCTGCTCTAAAATTAGAGGAAAAAAATCTCAGTAAAAAGTAGTTTTAATAAGAAAAAAAGACCCATTACAATAGTTGGACTACGCTAAAATCCAATGCAGAAGTTCCAAGTTTTTGGTATGATACTGGCATAGCTAATATTTTGGGTCTTTCTGATGAATAAAATTGAAAAGATTACGAGTAACAAATGAGAACATGAGGACTCTACAGTATGCTTTACATAAAATTTATCTACATAAAGATAATATTTTCTTTACAAAAAATTACTTGAAAATGTCAGCAAATAAACTCACATTCAAACTAAAATTTCAAAATTATTCAACCTTAATAAAATTTAAAACAAACATACTAAGCTGTGCAGCAGTAAGTCCGCGTAATTCGTCGTCCAGAAAGTGTGACATTAGTCAAATTTACAATTGTCAAAGCTATCGCACATTCTGAAAAGTAAATTTAGTGGAAGAATGAGATAAAATTGAAACAAAATTAAGGTTGGACAAGATATGCAAAATAATGACATCACTGAAATCCAAAAGTTTCACAAAGCTCCTAATCATAACTTTGAGACATCAGGGTGATACAGAAACAGAAGAGAGCATGCAAAAATGAGTTGACAAGACAAAAAAAATAGTGCATAATGGAATTTTGCAATGGTAAAGAAATAGCATTAATTAGGAAGAGACAAGGGGGATTACCATAATTGGCGAAATTTGAAGCAATAAATGATGGAATAAGTTGAGCAGTGACATCAATATCGGATTATAAATGGAAAGGAAGGGAAGGGGTTGAGAAAGAAGACAAAAATTTGGGAGAGACAAAGATTGATAAGATTTATGAGATAGTGCAACAGGTTGAGAGATCCGGTAGCAGTAATTAAGAGAACATTTACGTTAGTATAGTATACGGCGCTATGTTGCTAATTAATTAATTTCAATTCTTAATTTGATTTCCGTCAGTTCAGTTTATCTCAGTAAGTGCTTATTTTTTAAAAGGGGAACCTTCATTAATGTCATTTATAATGAATTCATTTTAATTCGTTGAAAAAATTCAACCATCAATACATTTATGCATAATTTATGCAAACATCATTTGTACCATTTTTTCTTCGTTTTCTTTTTTCTGTACGAAGAAGAAAAAGGTTTGTTCATGATGATTTCGTTTCTGAAGAAATTTTATTTGAAATAAAATAACAGCAAAATTATGATTTACTGTTCCTTTCAGATATTTCATGCATATTATTTGATTTGTGTTTGGTACACGTTTTTTCATCATAATGAGTAAGAAGAGGAAAGAAATCTATGTGTCAGGATTACCGGAACCATGGAAAGCATATTATTCGGACAAAAGAAAACGGTCAGAGAGTTTTTTTTTCCTTTACAAAATGATCTAAGAGGATGGGTAAAAATATGAATAATATATAAGCGCTGTTGGTAAACGTAAGATGAATAAATGTAATCATTGGTGTCAACGTCACGCACGTCACAGTGTCAACATAGATTTGTTAGAGTCGCTTGAGATATTAATTTGTAAAATTTACTTGTTGTTTGGTTTCGATATTTCTTTTGTCGAATATTTCATAGTTAAATAATAAATTGTACTATCATAATGAAGCCGTTGTATCAATTGATGAGAAAAAAGGAAGAAAAAACGATTAAGGATACTCAAGACACAACGTTACTGTACTTAAGATTTCTCTGGTATGTGAGGAATAACGTAAATTCACGGAAGGGAAGATGTAAATGTACGTGTGGTATATTATAACTTTATAGTCATCGTTTATCTTCATAGTAAATTCTGTTGCTTGAAATCTTGAGAAATATTTGCTACAGTAAGATGGATGAGGAATAGTGAACAGAGAAGAATAGCCTGTCACCTTTAGATATATTTTAAGAAAACTTTTCGTAAATATACATAGAGTAAGACAAAGAAGTACATTTGGCCGGGAGTTAGTGAGTGCTTTCTTCAAAAATGTGAGTGTTAGCTGGTAACTAAGAGTAGGTGGAACAATAAAATTGTGGTTATGAGAATAAGAGAATAATGATGAGAATAAAATTGCAGTGTATTTTTTTTGCAAATTACGATATTTGGAATCTGTCAAGGTGTTCTATTGCAGTTAGCTTCTTTTAATTTTCAAAATTTCAAGCAACTTTTGTTTTTTACTGTATTTTAGGATATTTTATTTCAATTTGGAGACGAAACAAACAACATGGGAAATGCCGGCTGTGGAGAATCTTTTGAAAAAATCAGATTCATCTGCGGAAAAGGTAGATGTAGAACATCAACAAAGAATTCAAGGTGTTCCGGAGAAGTGAGGAATTCTATTTTACTAATTAATGGCACAATAAATCATGATTAATTTGATTCTTCCTATGATTACTTTACTGAAACCAAGTGTCGATAATGTCTTCTTGAAATGAAATATCTTAGATGTTTCTAATAATGGCAAAGATAACGTTACTTTATCAACCATAATTAAACCATCCCAGTGGAAGTTATTTTTCGGTACAAAAACAACTTCTGTTGAGTGAATAACTGGCAGCGAAGATTTTTCTGTCGAATTTTCAACGAAAAACTTTACTTGTGTGGAAAGTTAGAGATAAGGAAGGTGGTAAAGCAAAGTTGTAGTAGATTTAATCCTTTATATACAGCTTTTCGCAATTCATTTTCTTTGTAATTTAGAGGAGATCTGAGCTCTGGAAGAAGCCTGGCTCCAGAGGAAGTTGATGGAAAGGAACTATCAGATAAACCTGGTTGCTTGCATGACTTGGATGTACCGAATACAAGCGAACCAAGTGAAGAGCTGATGGAAATCGACGAAATTAACTTAGAAGGTTTTCTTTTATTTTTTGCCAATCATTGTGATAATAAAGACAGATAAACGTGTCAGATGTTGCGAATTACTGACTTGATGTTTATCATTTTGTTTCATTTTGTTTCATTTTGTTCGTATTCTCTGAAGTCACAACATTCGTTATCATAGCATTCCTTGTTACAGCTGATTGGCAAGTATTATTTATTGAATATGCCAAAGTTGATACCAGTTAATTAGAAATGTCTTTTAGATGTAGAAAATGTGAAGTCTTCGCCATTTTAGATATAAGCTGTCACGAAGAGCCGATGGAGATTGATTTTGTTGTCGAAGAATTGCAAGCTTTTCGTCGGGAACACTTTTTACATCCTAATCTGTTTGTCAAAGTTTGTGTTTCTTCACTTATTCTGGCACTGATGTATTCCATTTCAAGACTTTTTGATGAAATAAATTTGGGATGAATAGAAGGAAATGCGTTCTTCTGCAAGTTTGATATTTTTGAAGATGGAATATGAGTGACAAGTGGACGTTTGCGGCGTTTTGAAGGCCTATATTCAGTTTTGGTTCCTGCGTTATAATGACTTCTCATTTTTCAGAATAATGCACCGTTTTTTGATACTGTTAATAATACGGGAGCCTGTGAAACAAGCGAAAAAGCTGGAATGGTGCTTATAGTTTTTGACACAAGCTGCCTTCTCCAAGACACAGCGTTGTTACCAATGTGCACACAAAGTATGTGTTATTTTATGCCCCAAATAATATTTCTTTTAGCAAATAATGGTAGTTATTCCAAAGATTTTAAAATTATGCTTTATATATGTCGGGGATCTCATTTTTGGCTTATATTCATAAATTCGTAACTGTCCAAACCGCAGAAATAATTACCATTATTAAAAGGGCAAGCCTTCGCTTCATAATAGTAATTTTATAGGAATATATTGCTCACTTATTCCATATACAGTTCTCCAGGAATTAGATGGCTTAAAGAAAGCGGTAAGTTTCAGTTAACAACCATGAAATTCATTCATTATTAATTCAGTTGTTCAGTTAAATTGCATTTTCGTTTATTTCACTTATTTTCAATTTTCTGTTTTCTTTTACCTACTTTTATGATCTATCACAGTTTTTATGATCTTTCCATATTAATGTGTATATCTTATTCTCTACATTTATATTATTTCCCGCACTTACATCAAAAAATGTCATTTAGAAATCTGACGAATTGCGATCTAAAGCCGTGAAAACAATTGCTTATCTACATGATTACATTAAACGCGGATGTAACTGTCTGTTCATAGAAAGCACTTTTGAGGTTTGTTGCTATTGAAATCGCAATCTATGTGGTGATTTTTCCTAACTATAAATTACATGAAGTTTGACTGCCATTCTTCCTTGAATCTTTTTAAGGCCTCAAATGGTTTGGAGGAATTTGGATGCCAAAACAATGATGATATAATTTTGAAGTGTGCCTATGTAACCACCAGGAAATGTAAGTTAACTTCATTTGTTTCATGTTTCACACACACACCACCTTTTTTGCTTTTCATTATTTTTGTTGTGCACCTTTTGTAGCTGTTTGGCTTATGTCGTCCTAATGATATTTCTGTTGTTTTTTGGAGGTTCCCTATCGCAAAAATATTTTTTCCAGACGAGAATGAACCGGTTCGTGTGGTATTTGCCACAAATGACAAAAATCTTGCAGTGAAAGCAGCGGCACACAATATTGCAACAGCTGATAGAAACGTACGATTCTTGTTATATTACTCTATTTTTTTTCAAATTTAGCAACTTTTAGTAATTATTAATGGTTAGATTAAACGAAATAATTTGATGAGTAGTATTCTCTGAATGCGTTATGTCAAAGATGCAGCTGTGTCGCATTCAGGAGGAAAAACATGCTGTGCAGGTAGACATAGGTTGTGCTTCTTCCTTACTTTTTGTTTATTTTTTTTTCTTTTTACTTGTATTTTGTACTTTTTTATTTGTGTTTTACTTACATTATGCTTTTGATTTATATTTCATTTGTATTTCATCTATTCATATTTTTTTTTATTTTTTCTTTATATTTTCTCTTACTTTTCATTTATGTTTTATAAATAAATTCATTTTGCAATGAATTCAGTTGCAATGAATTCATTAACCGAAAATTATACAAGACTATGTAGTCTATATTTTCATTACATTAGTTTTAGTCTTTGTTGAATTTCCTTCTGTAAATTATTTAATTATACGTGATTAACAGTTTGTTCTTTTGGTTTTGGTTTTTTGATTTCGGTCTATTTAGTCAAAGAAGTCTAAATTAAACATAAATGGACTCATATATTGCAATTAATTTAGTTAAAAGAGAAATTGAATTTGACCTACTTAAAACTTTTTTGTCCATAGTTATTTAATTTTTCATCGTTTTCTTTCAGGATTTGTTGCATTTATTAGCAACTGGTCCACCGAAAGGTAAAGGTCAGCAGCTCGTAATGAGAAATGCTCCACAGAAAATCTCACCGTCGGACTTCTCGTTCACTCTAGTTGATAAGCCATCATCATCGGCTGTTGAAACTATGCTAGTTACTGCATCTAAGAAAGTTATGGAATGTTCACCTGTACCATCTGAATGCCATTCTTCCTCGCCGTCATTTACATTTATTTCTCAAAAAAGGGAAATCTCTTCGTATGATGGTTCAGTTTCATCAACGCTGACCGCTGGCAAAAACCAATCGCGGAATTTCATTCGTAGTAAAAAAGGAAGCTGTGGAACGTCAGGTTCAGTCGCACATCATGAGGTTCATCAGTGGCGGTCAATTCCCTATTCAGTTCGAAAAGCAGGGAAAGAGGTGAGACAGTTCGATTGAAATTGGACGACAATATTCTTGAGCTCCTAATCTAGTTTCCAGCTTGCGAATACTTATAGAGAAATTTACATTTACATTCGTAACAAATTTATAAGTTATCAATTTTAATGGCGGAAATTTTGAGGGTAGTGGAAATGGTGGTAGATTATCTAAGAAGAGAAAATTATGTGAATTAAATGGACATTCCATGGATGATTTTTTGGATATATTTGCCGAGCTTGTTCAGCATCTTCAGTGCAGGTCGGCTATCATAATTTTATTGAATTAAAGTTGGATTAAGTAACCTCAATTTATAGGTTTTCAGTTTCCGAACTTTTCATTCTTCTTATAATCGTTAGTGCAAATTGTATTAAATTGTAGGAGAGACAAGAAATCTATTGAGGACACGAGGAGAATTAACAAAGTTATTGATTCGTAAGTTCTTTTTTTACTTTCAGATCATTTAAAAATCAAACCTTGTCGGACGCGAAGTGTATTTGCTGTTTTCATTTAGGTTCATCGCAAATGAGTCATCCTCGCTGAGTGTTTTAGTCGATATGGTGTCGAAATTTTACGATTTTTATGCAGATCGTGATGTTTTTATATCGGCGGCAAGTTATTATATAACTTTTTACATACATATATATTGATTGTTTAGAATTACTCGTCTTGTGAATTCGAAATAAGCAAGTAAGATAAGGTGAGTGTTGTTTAATTAAAATTGATGGTGCGAACTATCTGCAATTTAACCGACGACTAAATAACTGAATCACCTAATA
The DNA here is from genome assembly GCF_000183805.2 of Loa loa. Lineage (NCBI taxonomy): Eukaryota > Metazoa > Nematoda > Chromadorea > Rhabditida > Onchocercidae > Loa > Loa loa. Next base: position 36,519 of record NW_018108606.1, on the reverse strand, counting down.
ATGTTAACAGTTTTCTCTACTTTCCAGAAGGTCGGTCTTCTACTGTTCTTATATATATTTATTGGAAAAATGCATTTCATTAGGTTCGCTGAGACTAAGTGGATGGATATTATCATAAATAAGTGAATCAAAATTAATTGAGCTGAGCATGAACGCAGAATTAAATTTGTGTGCAATGCCAAACTTTAATTGTTTATAAATATATAGATAAAAAGGTGACTCAAAAATCAATTCAATTGAACATATTGAACATAAGCATAAAAATATATGGACATAAGCATAGAAATATAAAGGTTTATGGATGTGTAGATATGAAGAGGGCCTAAGCCTAAGTAGGTATAAAAGTAACTGAGTATTATTGTTTCTAGACCCATTTCGATAAAAAGCAGCTAACAAGTGAATACGAAAAGGCAGCCAGCACAGTTAAAGAGAAGTTGCGCACATTGCAAAAACAACTAGTCATTCATTCCATATCGCTTAATAATTAATTTCCTGTTATTCCATCTATTGTATTCTTTTTTTTTTTCGCCTTTCTTTTCATTTATTATTATTTAATTTAGAAGCGAAAAAAACTAAATTATTGAAATTCCTTTAAATGTATGTATTCCTATAGTTCGTTGTGATTGTAAACTTTTTCTTTTTTATTCAACTTATAATTTTAAAATATATGCTGTCAGAAAGTTTTATTGTTAGCAAGATAAGCAAAGAACATATTTATTTTTGAAAAGAAGTGAGAACAAAGTACGAATTAATAATCTAAGAACATGATAACACTTTGATGTGAGTATTGTATCAAATCACTAATGATTGATTCTCTTGCACTAAGGTTTCACATTTGCAATAATGCTGTTTTTCTAGGTTTCTTTTGTATTGTATATGTTTTTTCTAATTCCTCCCTATTTCTCCAATTTTATCTTGGAATTTGTTAATTTTACTTTCAATTGTTTATCATTACCGTTATGGAAGTGTGCATGAAAAGGAAGAAAACAAGTAAGAAGAAGAGTCAACATACTATACCATTTACATTAGCATATTTGTACCAAAAAAAATATATATATATATATTTATTTATTTATGCCTTTCCTCATTGTTTTGCTATAATTTTTTGCTTTTGTTGTTTTACTATAATTGCTAATTGATTGTTTTTCAAATTTTATGCTGGTGAAACTTGAAGTTAAAAAAATCGAATTTAGTTCTAAAAGTCATTATTTGTTATCGTTGATAACGAATGATTATGCCCTTTCAGCCTTATAGCATTCAGTGAGAAGAGATCAGAAAGCATATGAAATTTTGCCAACTACTCATTTTAGGCATCGGCATATTGAAAAGTGACAAACATTCTGGAGACAAAATATATGTTTATTTTGGTTTGTTTTTGTTCTACTACACATCTTTATGCGTCCAAATTATTTCCTCATTCTAATTCTCCTCATTAATTAATAAATTTCTTTGAATCATAGGCAAGTATCCAATTTTCATAAATAATTAGTAAACTTCTCCTCTTATGATATTATTCTAGATTTTACAAAACTTTAAAATTTCGTAAATTTCTGTAACGTTTCATTTTAAATTGTGCTCATCAAATTCATTTTCCCATAATCATCTTAGATTCAAATTTCAAATGGAATTCTTTATCTAATAGCCTAGTAGAAGTCTTCTAACTTTTCTTATTAATTAATAAACTTACAGATATGGAGTCGAGTGAAAAATCATTATCATAACCTTTCGTCTTCTAATCCTCTCATACATATCGTTGACTCATTCAGTATAGACATAGTGATAATAAATATGTGATATTTTTTTTTACTCAAGGAATTTGTCAATTAATTTAGAGAAAATAGTCATACTGAACTTGAAAGTTAAATCTGAAAAGATTATAAGAAGTTGATTGAACCATATATGAAGATTGAAACTTAGCTTAATATATATTAAACTAGGATTTAGTTTTCTTTTTTTTTTCTTTTTTCTAATCAGTGTAAATTGATCGAGGATTGCATACGTATGTACATGCGAATACTTTTTATTACATAATTTAATCTATTGCTATTGCTCAATTTTGACATATTATTTAATCAATAAAACAGCTTTGCTTTTAGTATGCAAAATATTCCAATGTTTTTATATTATCATTTCA
>NW_018108606.1:28314-34112 GCF_000183805.2 Loa loa | reverse complement strand
GGAATTCTTTATCTAATAGCCTAGTAGAAGTCTTCTAACTTTTCTTATTAATTAATAAACTTACAGATATGGAGTCGAGTGAAAAATCATTATCATAACCTTTCGTCTTCTAATCCTCTCATACATATCGTTGACTCATTCAGTATAGACATAGTGATAATAAATATGTGATATTTTTTTTTTACTCAAGGAATTTGTCAATTAATTTAGAGAAAATAGTCATACTGAACTTGAAAGTTAAATCTGAAAAGATTATAAGAAGTTGATTGAACCATATATGAAGATTGAAACTTAGCTTAATATATATTAAACTAGGATTTAGTTTCTTTTTTTTTTTTCTTTTTTTTCTAATCAGTGTAAATTGATCGAGGATTGCATACGTATGTACATGCGAATACTTTTTTATTACATAATTTAATCTATTGCTATTGCTCAATTTTGACATATTATTTAATCAATAAAACAGCTTTGCTTTTAGTATGCAAAAATATTCCAATGTTTTTTATATTATCATTTCAACCAAAAGTATTCATATTTTCATTTTTCTTTATTTTTTATGTTATCATAAAAATTGATGAATTTTGCCATTTTATGGAACTATTTTTTGAGAATTTTAAAATCGAAATTTTTAACTACCCAACAGTAATCTTTATTACAGGAAAAGTATATGAATCAAACAATAATGCTTTTCGCATGATTATTTCAAATATTCGAAATGTTAAGGGTCGTCCATATCAAGATGATCTTTAAAACTTCTAAAATTTTTTTGACACTATCTCTTTTCTCTTTTAAACAATACACTGATGCTAATTATTGCATTCATTTACTATTAATGTTAATCATCACATTCATACAGTAATGCATTTCAACGAAAACAATGTTACATTTCATATCAAAAAAGTAAAAAAATAAAAAATGAGGGAATGAAACGAGTCATTTTACCATTCAATTTTTATGGAAGTGATCAACAGTGATAACATTGTTGTCTTATCACAAAATGAGCAACAATATTATTAATCAATCAATAACAATGTGGTTTTTTACTCTTCCTTTTTTAGGACAAAAGGAAAAAATTCAATCTATATTTTAGAAATTAATCATTTCAATGGTATGAAAAAATGAAGAAAGCATAAAAGGAATTGAAAGAAGCACTAATAATGAATTGAGCGGAGAAATTTCAATTTTTCTTTTTTCTTTTTTTTTGTTACTATTAATTGTTCATAATAATAAATGGAATAATGTAAATAAAAGAAAATGAAAAATTGTCTCTTCTGATAATGACAATATAAGGAAAGAAATTATTTTGAGAAAAAAAAAATGTTAATCAAAATTATCAATACCACATATCGAGTATTAAATTTGAAAAAAGAAAACAATTCTTATGATTAGTTTGATCAAAATTATCAACAATACAGTAGTATCGAACAAAAAGTGTTAAATTTGAAAAGACTACTTGGAAAAGAAAAGTGTTAATTAAGAAATTTAAGTAATAATGAAAAATTTTAATATTAAAATTATACATCGAAAACAAATTAATTGTATTTCTTTTTTTCATCAAAATTATCGAATATACTCAGTTAGCTGCCATTTGTTTTATTCATTTTCAAATTGCATTATATGCAATTCTTATACACTGATACAATTTATATTTCATGGCCTATTTCTTGAGTTTTATCTTCTACTACTTTCGGCAATAGTATATTCAGTTTGGCATACATTCGTGTCATTGGTGGTGTCGCTTTAAATATCATCACTATAATTTGGGATTAATAAATTGCAGTAGCTAATTGAAAAAATTTTTAATTTAATATTATTGCAAAAGATCAAAGAAAACATTAAAAAGGTAAAATTCGTTCAATTAATTAATTTTTGAGACATACAGTTGAATAAAAATGATTCGATTTAAGATAATTCATTGTAGCAAATATTTTATATTCTTGCTAATTATAAATCTTTTCCAATATTAATTTCAATCTTACTTACTTGAAATTGCACTAGCTTCATTTTTATTCTTCGGTTTGCATGCATCCTTAGGAAAGGTCAAATTTTCGACCACCACTTTATGACGACGACCAGCATAATCAATCGGATCACGAGGCCAACAATCTGATGTTGGTATTAATATGTACACTTGATCTTCCTCATTTGGTTCCAAATATCCATGACATATGGAAAAACGTGGAAATGAGCGTTCTCTTGTTCGTATACGATATACAATGGGTACCGGATCATTATTTTTAATCTATAAAAAAAAAAAAAGAAAAAAATCATTATTTTTAATCTTTAATCTCTTTGAATTTCTTTTTTTTAATCTTTAATCTTCTTTTTTAATTTTTTAATCTATAAAAAGATTTTTGAGAAATTTTATTAAAATTAAAAATCATGAAATATAAAGAAAAAAATTATTCAATTCCAAATAGATCATCATAATTTTGAGACTTTTAAATTAAACATTAAGTTTAAACGAAAGAAAAAAAAACTCTAAACTAAAAGGAGAAAAAAAAATATTTAAGATGTTACAAGCACTGTAATATTTTTTCACTTTTTTTTGGGGAACGGAATTATAAATTACAAAAATTCAACAATAAATATAGCTTTTTAAATTATACTTTTAAATTGAAAAATTTTCAAATTAAAATTTCAGAAACAGTTACTTTAAAAGTGGCATATTGGGAGATTCGATAATTATCAACTGCTGTAAAAACGATCCATGAAGGAATCAATTGAACTTCAAAATCCGGCGTATTACCCGCTAATTTATTTTCGATGCTACTATTGTCATCTATTCCACTAAGCATTTCAAATTGCCGGATTTTATTACTCCGGAAAATTTTTCCTGAGCAAAAAAAAAAACAATACAATTGCTGTGTGGTTAGTTAATTAGTTGCGGCGTCAAAATTAATCAACAATAATTGATTGTTTAAAATTTCTGTCTTTAAAGTATGGTTTGGATGAATTGCATTATATTCAAATTTGTAGAACTCAAATATTTGAAATGTCCGTACAAATTTGCGTATCTAAACCACATAAATGACCAGCATACAGTTAGAGGAATATGAAAAGAGCATAAAAATGGGGGAGAGAAAAACGAAGTGAAGGAATACAGTGTTTTGTCATTAATTCTGAAAGTAAAATTTCATGAAATTTTTGTGTAAAAATCTTTTGCTTTAAAAAAATTCTTTAAATTCAATGAAATTATCGAGGTTCTTCGGAATTCCATCCAAAATTTGTATTACCGGAAAGAAAAATCCGGAAAACCGGTTTGAGAAAGAATGATGTGTTAAGGACGAGTCGCGTTATTACCACGGGATAAACAAAGATTCGGCAGTAGATATGGTTGGGAGTTTCACCTGGCTTAAACATGAGAGGGATATTATCGATTGACCGTTCGAAATGATTTGGATGGTTGGAAGATATCGCGGGAGTAAACTTGGTGTGGGAATAAATTACTCATCATAGTCATGATTATTTTTGCAATTAATATCGATTCCATAATATTGATTTTATGTGTGTTTGTATTTTTCTTCAATAGTAATTCAGGATATTAATTCGGTGTGATTATCTTACGGAATCGGTTGAAACAAATACATTCCGTTACATCAGCGTCCTGTTATTTCCAGCCGGTCGAATCCAGCTGCTGTTTGGACAGCTGACAACAAAAGTCGCTGTCACAAATAGCTGTAAGTTAACCTGTTGCTTCGTTATAATCAGTTTTGTGGTAAGATATTGTTGTCCTCCGATTCGAATGTATTTCGACGGGTGAGATATTAAGCAAATAAGGACTACTGGTGAGATGCTTAATTATCTACCTAATCCATTCGCTAATTAAACATTATTGAATTGTGAAATTATGGTTGCATAATTTTAGGCTGTCTGAAATTAAGCAACAGAAACATCGCTATGGTCAATGGAGCCGAAGCAGTTGGCTCTGTGGCTGATGGAGGTTTGTTTGCTTTCGTACATTAATAGAACTGGGAACAGATTTGGTCCGTGTTTTCTTTTTTTATTTCTCATGATATATTTTTTTTCTTTTTTTTACGAGCAAAACATAATACGCTGTTTTTGTTCAAACAAATTGTATGATTACGCAGTTATCTGGTATTGAAATGAATTCGGAATGCTAAGTAGTTTAATGAGGGAACTTTGGAAATAAGAGTGTGGAAGAGTGAATTATTATTAATTAATTTATTTTTCCATATTACGACTTCATATTTACTGTTTTTTTGAGGGAAGAGAAGAGGAGAAAGGGAACTTCCGCCCTGATTGATTAGCAATTCAAATTGTTGACATAAATTTATGCGTATAACTTGGAAAAATTAGTTGACAATGTTTACAGGAAGATGTCCACAAAAGACATGGAAATTGCCGGTAGCAGAGCAACCACCGCATCTTTATTTATACAATAGCTTCACACGGAAAAAAGAACTTTTTGTCCCACTGAAACCAAAGCAGGTAATATTTACGATTTGTTTGAATTCTTTTTTGTTTCTATCTTCTTTTTCTTGAACTTTATCAAAGTGTTGAAAAAAAATTAAGATCAAATGGTATATTTGTGGACCTACGGTCTACGATTCTTCACATATTGGTCATGCACGAGCTTATCTTTCTTTCGATATTCTGCGACGTGTTTTGCAAGATTACTTTGGTTATGATATACAGTATATAATGAATATAACAGATATTGATGACAAAATTATTAAGAGGTAAATTTATTCGAAAATATTATTTTCCCTGATCCAGTGAATTCCATATATTAAGTTCATGGGAATGGTTAAGGGAACTCCGATTTCAGGGCTCGTCAACTTTATCTGTTAGAAAATTACATTGCTGGGAAATTTGGTGAACTTTCGATGACCAAGGTTATCGAGGACACTCTGTTAGCACTGGATAAATTCAAGAGCAAATGTATTGATGAAACTGATCCAGATAAAAAGACCATGTTGGCTGATATGGTAAACTGCAGATTACGATGAAATTCTTGGATTGATTACTCGATTATATTGAGTAAAAATCAAAAATCAAATCTCTCACGTAACATCACAGGAAAAGCGGATTGAAACCGCCTAATCAGCCATGTAGTTTAAAGTCCTATCCATCATTTGATCCATCATCTTCAAAAATATCTCAGTAAGGCAGTGTTTAAGAATGGGTGTAAATTTGCAGTGTGCAAATGTGAATGTTGCTGTGAAAAAGCTAGAGTGTTCGTTGCTACAATCAGAACACCAAGAGTCAGAGAAGTCAAAGAATGAACTATTGGATGCTGCAAAGGATGTACTCTCGGACTGGTTGGATTCGCTTTATCGACATACAGTGAGCGATTTGGCTGTCTTTGATCGTCTTGCTAAGAAGTTAGCACCTTTTAGTCTTTTTTTTATTTTTTATTTTTGAGCCAAAGAAACATTTCTAAACAAAAAAGGAAAAATAAACAGTTGATCCAATTTAGATATGAAAACGAGTTTCTATACGATATGGCTTGCTTAAATGTGCTACCACCAACTGTTTTAACTCGAGTTTCGGAATATGTCCCTGAAATTATTGCATATGTAGAAAAAATAATAGATAATGGTTACGGTTATGCCACCAAAGATGGTTCGGTTAGTTTCTATGCTGAAACATTTCGAAAAAACTTTGAAAAAAAAAACATTTTGAAAAAAAAAAAGCATTTCATTGATTTGTTTCTTTCCTTATTCATTATTTGTTTCCTTATTTGCGTGTTCAATTGTGCTCTGTCTTCATATATATATATATATATATATATATATATATATATATNTATATATATATATATATATATATAT
>NW_018108606.1:18214-28294 GCF_000183805.2 Loa loa | reverse complement strand
TATATATATATATATATATATATATGTATATATATAACATATCATCACCTGTTTATACAATGAATAAGCTAATAAGAATCAATCTTCCTTTCTAGTTTTGTAATTTTTGCAAAATTTCAGGTTTATTTCGACACAGTAAAGTTTGATAATACTGAGAAGCATTGTTATTGCAAATTGGTACCAGAAGCATTTTCTGATAATGAACACCTGATGAAAAATATGCGAGAAAGTGAGGGAGATCTGAGCATGGGCAACTTGCAAGTTAGTATTAATGATTCACAATTTTCACGTTACATATATTCTACGAATTGTTGTAAAATATATAACCTTGATCATTTATTTCATTATTTTTGAGAGTAAAAGAAATGTCACTGACTTTGCGTTGTGGAAAGCCTCAAAAGACGGTGAACCGTATTGGAATAGTCCTTGGGGAAAAGGTAAGAAATTGATAATTTTAATATATGCACCAATGCTATTTTATATGTTCATTTAGTACACATATTGCAACTGAACATTATCACTTTTGCTGATGTATACAACATGTTTTGTTCTAGGTCGGCCTGGTTGGCATATCGAGTGCTCAGCAATGAGTTCGAAAATCTGTGGATCTTCTTTAGATATTCACGCTGGTGGTTTTGATTTGAAATTTCCACATCATGATAATGAAATAGCACAAGTAATGATAATTGATTTTGTTTTACAAAATTTTTGTGTTGTAAAATTGTAGTCTTTGCTATTCGCACTCATTCTTTAGAATCCTATTGTTTTCTTGAGATTTAAATGATTTGTGAACTAATTCTCAAAGCTGGAACTATTTTTCACCTGAAGATTCTGTTTTGAAACTGTTGGAATTTTGACTCCACTGATTGTACTTTGAAGATGGATACAAATAGCAAAGTTGTATTAATTTAAATCGAAGGCGCATCATGATAATTCGTTGATTCTGGTGACCTGTTATCATCTTTCAGGTGGAAGCTTATTATGATATTGAAAACTGGGTCAATTACTTTCTGCACTGTGGTTCACTTCGAATTGCTGGTCTAAAAATGTCCAAAAGTCTTAAAAATTTCATAACGATTCGCGAAGCGTTGAAACATTATTCTGCTCGACAGTTAAGGATATTATTCTTAATGCATAATTGGAATGATGTTCTTGATTACAGGTCTGCTTGGTTTTGTGATTTTGTATAATCATTCAACTCTATCAAATTTAAGTATTTTTTTCCACATATTTATTCATAAATTCCAACAATTTCAGTGCTGCTTCGATGGAAAGAGCTTTGCAGTTCGAAAAAATTAGCAACGAATTTTTCTTGCTTGTCAAGGATTATTTGCGAAGGCATTATAAGCCAAATAGTAGTGAGGTGAGCATCGTTAATTTAGTAAATGATTTTGCACCTGTTGAGAGGAATGTTACTCGTTATATTTTTAATCATTTAGGGCTCAATTTCTTTTAGAGCTATCAAAAATATGATGATGGGGAATTACTTTTGGTCGGTAATTTTTCCAAAATCAAAACTGAGATAAACATAGCACTGTGTGATTCGGTCGATACACGAACGGTAATTGAAAAGTTGCGAGAATTGATTGGCATAGGGAATGCTTATATCAATGAAATGGTTAGTGTTTTGTTGGTTGTGCATTTCGATGTTATTTTAAAACATGATGATAATAATAACTATAAATTAATAATAATAATATGGTGACGATGACATTGTGGTAATGGTAATTATGGTAACATTAGCTGATAACTTTCGGCAAACTTTTCAAGCGTCGGTCCTCTATACATTTCCAGCTCAGTTCATCGATCACCTAATCTTAAACGAATTGAGATAGTATCAATAATAGTAATCTATATGGGAGTAAAATCGATTATGTTAATATAACTGAGGGGATATTATGCACTGGAAGGACGAGGGATATTGTGCAATGTTGTCATGCCTACTTTTCCAAGTTTTTTTTTTTATATTTTCATTTTCAGGAGAAAAAGGAGAACTGTATACCAAATTGCTTATTGTTGCGAAATATTGCATTATACATGACTTGGTTACTCAAAATTTTCGGAGTCGTACCACGAAATGCTGATATTGGTTTTCCAATAGAAGAGAAGTTTGTTGGATTCGTTAATTTGAGATAATCATGTAGATTTTGTTTCTTCAACGATCATGTTATGTTATTCTTGTCTACTTTTCCCTAATTTCTTTTCTTTTTTTCTATTCAGTGGAGTGTCGAATCATTGTTTTTCCATCACATCCAAAGAAGAGTTACTTATGCCGTATCTAACAGCACTTGTCGATTTCCGTGAAAACGTTCGAAAGGTGGCTCGTGAACAAAAAATCATCGAGATCCTTGAAGTAAGCTTTGAATTTTTGCATGTTTGATTAGGAAAATTCATGACTGTAAGTTGCAAATTAGTTTGTATCATTTGCTTGTATTTTTATTTCTGATAAATATGTATTTTTATTTTGGTATTCTATTTTCTTTTTACCTATTTCTTTTTAATATGTTTTTTTTAATATTTTATGTATTATGTATTTTTTTCAAATATGTATTTTTTTTCTCTTTAGGAATGCGATAAGTTGCGAGATGAAGTTTTGCCAGAATTGGGTGTACGACTTGAAGACCGAACTGCGCAGACATGTGTCAAACTTGTTGATAGAGAGACTTTGTTGCGTGAGCAAGAACAGAAGAAGGCTATTGAAGCTGCAAAAGAAAAGGTTACTGCAGCATATTTCGATATTGAAAAGCCTTTGAGATTTTGAGTTGCAGTTTTACACTCGAATTTATTTCGGTTTCACTCCATCATTCAGCTAGCACTGGCATGTTCCATTCAAAATGTTAAATCAGTTCCATATAGTATTTTAGGAAAAAAAGCGGAAGCAATGCGAAAAAGCGGAAAAGGAAGCAGCGAAACGTATACCACCTTGGGAAATGTTTAAGCAAGGTAAAGAGGCTGAAAAATTCTTGAGATATGATGATAAGGGAATACCGACGCATCTTGCTAACGGTGAAGAAATTTCAAAGAAGCAACGGAAAAAACTTGAGAAGCTATACGAAATGCAGCAGAAAAGTTATGAACAGGTTTGTTTCTTCACAGAATTTTTGAGATAGGCCAAAAATGCATCTCTATTTCGCGATACGCACTTTCTTTGCTTTCACTCATACCTGAAGAACTGTACATCGACTTGACTGACTTGTTTTACAGGTCTTTTTAGTATTATGGTTTAGACTGTTTTGTCTTACGGATGTACTAAAATTCGAGTGACAACCCAGATCATTTCTGCGGCGACAAATAAACAATGGGGGAAAAAGTCCATCCTAATTTTTAAACAATTATTTATTTATTCGGCAATGTTAACCGATCATTTAATCGTCTGTTTGGTCTAGTTTCCGATTTAGGCTCGCTTAGCAAGTTTTTCCGGAGTGAAGGATTGGAAAAAGAACGTATTTAATTTACTTGATTATTAATTTCAGGTTACCCACGAATTACTCTCAAATTAAATGGCTATATCAGAATATGTCGGCACAACGACACGAAATTTTGCAAGATATTTTCATTTGCTGGGAGAAATTTTTCTGTTTTATTTAAAAAACTTTTGCAGTTCTTGTGATCGGAATTTCTAGGTTGTGAAATATTGGATATTTGTCTTGAATTTCTCGGAGTTCCATAGAGTATAAGATGAATAAGGTAAAAGGGGAGGAGTATGAAAGTGTAAGTTAAAGTATAATTTTGATTGAAAAACTTTGTTATAGGCTATGTTGATATATTTTCTAACAAAAAAACATTGCGTTGTTATATTTTAACGATTTATCTTTGTTCAATTGATGGACTTTGTTTTCTTGGCTTTATTTATTTATTTTTATTTATTTTTTGAGTGTGGGAAATAAAGTTTTGGGATGAATAAGTCAGTTCGTAAATTATTAAATGGTTTTTTGTAACCGTGCGAAGATCTTTCTGAACCTTTGTAAAAGCAATCCGTCGAAATTCACAAAAAATACACCGAGGAGGGTAGTTTTGGAGCTTATAAGGTGAAAATGTTGCTCTTAGTCAAGTAATTCAAGTTTGTGAACTAGATATTTTAGTTTTACTTCATTAATTTGTGCAAGATAAGTTAATCATTTTCACTTATTTTCAATCTTTACTAAGGGTAAGGAAATTATTTTGCCAAGCCAGGATATTTTCTGGGCTAAGCTGTGTTCCTTAATGTATTTGCTCAAGTAAATGGTTGAGAAGCGCGGTAAGTATATTATTTTGGGGATGTTTATGTGAGGTATTCGGTAGAGCGATGAGTAAATTTCAATTTACTAAGTAATTAAGCTTGAAATAACGTAGTTGGATCAAGATGGATGTTGAAATTGCTAGTATGGTAATCTGATAATATGTAACAATCTCTTTTACAAAGGTGATTCATTAAGTGATTCGATTTAAAAAAAACTTTGCAAAGATATCGACAATTTGAAAACTTTGCTACTACGAATTAAAATTACAGTGAGAAAAAAAAGGATTTGAGAGACGGTAATAGTTCAGTTTTTCTAATGTTAGTGCATGTTTACTATGATTTACTTATGTATGTATAACATTTCCTGATTATCTTTTGAATCCTTGAACGAATTGTTGAAATATTAGGGAAATAAGATGAATGAAATTTTCTTTGCTAATAATTATCATTTTTACAGTACATACTTATTAGGCATTTCAGATATACTGAAAGAATCCAGTTTGGCTGTGTAGTCCTGGAAGATCTTGAAGATCATGGCACATGTCATATGCTACCTTTAGGATATATATATTTCTATCTTAGAGATTAGTGGTAGTATATTTGGACCGAAGCATATGGTACGATAGTTAATTTTAAGTATTAACTTTTAATGGAATGTTTTTAGTTTCTAATTCATAACTGTTAGATTTATGGCACGTTTCAAGCAAATTTGAATAAAATATTTTTAATTATTTGCATGGAATGCTATTTTGTCAGTTCTAGTTGATAACGCTATTGTGAAATTTTGCTCATCTGCATTGGTTGCTACTGCTATTGCTTCCAAGGAATTTCTAAATTTTTGAAGGTTGATGTTCCGGTTTGCTACTAGTTCTGTATAACTCTTAAAATTTGTCCCATTCGTTTTTTTTCTTCAAGTTGTCACAAAACGGAACAATTGGTATGATCGGTAAAATGTTCGTTTTTTTTCTTTTTTTTCTTCGTACTAATTCTGAATTTAAGCTGATTGATTTTTACACTATCCAACAATTGTGCAATATTTTTATTTGTGTACTTTCTTCGATTTCTGTCGTAAAAGTTGGAAAAAAAACTTTGCAATATTTATTGCAACTGATATTTTAGAACTTATTCGAAATGAATGAACGAAATGTTTAGATGATTACTTTTTTTTCTCTGTTGAAGAATCATTGTAGAAATCTTTTGTTACATGCAAATGCTTCTATTTTTTTGTTTGCTCTCTTATTCTTGTTATTGATTTTTGATCCTTACATATTTACTATGACTTACGACCTTCCAACGACTTATGCACTCGAAATAACAGAGATAACGTTACCTTTTTCCAGATTCACGATGTCACGAAAGTTTCTGGTTGGTGGAAATTGGAAAATGAATGGCGACAAGGTCCTCATTTGTCATTTGTTTATTTTTTATTTTTAAATTATTTTGTTAAAATTATCAATTTTCATGTGGATTCCAGTTATGTACTTTCTTAATTTGAAGATAGCATCTTTGCAATTTTAGTGTTCAAAAAGAAAATTGGTTGATAGGTTTAATCGTTTCAAATGAGCTGTGTTTGAGATTGATCCTACATGTCTGACTGTTTCCGAAGTACAAAAGATAGCATATTGAGTGGATTCAGCCACTCCTCAATAATAAGTGAAGCGGAAGTCCCATCGGAAATGTGTCGTTGCGAATATGTGTTCCTACATCTTTCTAATTCTATAATAATTTCGCCTGCGTTTGGGAACTAATATAGCGAATGTTTTGGTTTTTAGGCCAGTGTTGATAGTATTATTAAATTTTTGAACGATGGAGCTGTGGTACCAAATGTGGATGTTGTCGTTGCACCGCCTGCACCATATTTGTCGTACGTAAAGGAGAAAGTTAAGAGTGGCATCGAAGTATCAGCACAGAATTGCTACAAGGTAAAACAAACAATGAACTCATTTATTGGCATTTTAATGTTCTTTTTCAAGCATTTTATAGCTTTATTTCAAATTCAGTCCATAAATTATCCGATGATTCAAACTATAACTGAGGAGTTTGGGATATTTTCAACTCAGAAAAAAAAATTCATTATTGTCATACTTTTCAGGTTGCAAAGGGTGCATTTACTGGTGAAATTTCTCCGGCCATGATTAAAGATTTAGGTTTGCATTGGGTCATTTTGGGACACTCCGAACGACGCCATATTTTTGGTGAATCTGATGAGTTAATTGCGGAAAAAGTTGTGCATGCAATCGAAAGTGGTCTACAAACTATCTTTTGTTGTGGTGAAAAATTGGATGAGCGAGAAGCTGGAAAAACGAAAGATGTCAGCTAATTTTATTTCTCTAAAATTAGTCTGTTAAGCTTATGGATTATTTTTATATTCTACACGTTGATTTAGTATAAAGTTATTTAGAAGTTCTGTTACAGAAAGTGACCCTCAGGAACTGTTGATCAGTGACAGTTGAAAAACGATAGCATTTCAATATTTTAGGTGAACTTCCGACAGCTTCAAGCAGTTATTGACAAGAAGGCGGACTGGGCTAAAATTGTTATAGCTTATGAGCCTGTTTGGGCTATTGGCACCGGAAAAACAGCTTCACCAGAACAAGCGCAAGAAGTGCATGGTTGGATTCGAGAATTTCTGAAAGAAAAAGTATCGGCGGATGTAGCTGCGAATACGCGTATCCTTTATGGAGGTACAGTATTGCTTAATTTTATTTCTGTAAATTGCATATGATGATTTTTGTGGAAATCCCTCATTTTTGTTATACTTTTGAAAGTTAATGGATTTAGCATGCTCACATGCAAATATTAGGCATGGAACTTTATACAAATTCTGGATTGATACAAAGGAATGCATGAAGTTATGTTAATTCACCATTTAAAATTGCCAGCTTCAGAACTATTTTTTTTCCTGCATTAGGAAGGGTTGAATTAGGGGAATACTAATATTTGATGGGTAATCTTGGATACCACTATTGGTTGTAATTAATTTTCATCTCTCTTCTCTTTTTCTCATTTTTCTTTCTCCCTTTTTTCCATTTGGCTATCTCCTTTTATAGTTTTGCTTACTCTTATTTGTTTGTGTGATAGGTAGTATCTGGCAGAAACACATGCATTTTTTTTCTTGTTCGGAATTTTTCAGGATTTATTTATATCATTTTAGTGATCTGCATTATCTGTTGAAGTTTCACATTTTGTGTAAATTTTCAGGGTCGGTAACTGCTGAAAATGCGGCCGATCTGGCGAAAAAACCTGATATCGATGGTTTCCTGGTTGGTGGCGCTTCATTGAAACCTGATTTCATCAAAATTATTCATGCCCGTGATTAATTTAGTAGCTATTTGAATGTTCTGATGATTAATAATACTTGAATAACAATAAATAATATTTGTCATTCATCTTATTCATCTTTCTTGAATGTTTGGTAGTAACTGTAGAATTTGTTGTTTTTGTGTAATAGTTCCGTAATTTAATTTATGGATAATTATATTGGCAGTTAAAAAGATTTTTTTAAATCGTTTATTAGTATTATTGTTTTTTGTTAATTGTAGAGTTTCAGTGTGCTGTTCGATCAAGAAAAGAAATTTTTTTCTATATGACTTCTTGTTGCATCTATTCATGTCTCAATCATTTATTTAAACAAATACTGAGACGACTTCCAAAAATTCCCTTCCATTTACTTCTATGAGAGGTTGATGGCATGATGGCATGATACAGTTCTAACTGTATCATTAAATGTATCGTTGAGTGGTCTGAATATGTTCTTCGATCCGGATTATTGTAAGAATGGGTGATTGAGAAGGCAAAAGATCTTTTGCATGTCCATTATCATTTTTTGGAAGACAACAAAGAGAGAAAGAGTACCAGGCTTCATGTTTGTGATTAAATCCTATGCATTTAAAATTTGAACTTGTAATTTAGGATTTAATAAGTGAGTCATCGTTATCTTAAATATTTCTCCGGGATATAAATACATATATCCGGTTGTTTTATTGTTATCAGTGTTAACTGTTATCAGATATAGGAATGGAATGATATGATGTGTTAGATGACCTTATATAACATTTGAATTCTGTTCTCATGATAAGAAGGTAAACATAAGAGCGGTTGAAATGAAATCATTTGGAATGAGTAACACTAATTAGTACAAAGATCGGCTGAATGATCTGTATACTAATTCGATCATATAAATAATTGAGTGATAGTTTATGAGTAAATGGATTTCCAGGCTATCTCGATGAGTAATATATATGTGAATGAGCCAGCAACAAATGGCAAGGTATGTTCCGAAATCTTTAAAACTTTATGACCTGAATCAGAGAGAATATCAAAGTCCGCTTTTTCTAATATATTGATTATGAAGAAATTTTTAGCAGTACCATCATTAGGATATTTGCTGCTTTTATATCATTAAGGTGGAAGAAGTATTGGGTCACTTAAGTTAATCATAAATGAGGTAAGTAACCAATGACGAAGATAGTTTTTGAAATTGTTAAAATTGGAACTCAAACTTTAAAAGCTTTACCAAACTTTTGGATTTTCCTCATTTGTAATGAGAGAAATTTCTATCTTAGGTCTGTATGAAAACAACAGTTGGTGACATTGATATCGAATTATGGTCAAAGGAATGTCCATTGGCATGTCGAAATTTCATCCAGTTATGCATGGAAGGCTACTATAATGGTACGATATTTCATCGAGTAATCCGAGATTTTATCGTTCAAGGTGGTGACCCAACGGGTACCGGTGAAGGAGGTGAAAGTATTTATACTGCTTCATTCAAGGTATTTTTTACAAAATTAAGTGAATTGTAAGTGAATGACACAATTTAAGAATACTTCTTTTTAGGAAATACTTTATATATCCTATATTTTTCAGGTTTTTTTTTTCTGGCAGTAAGATTCTAGGGACACTCGTTTGCCTTTTTAATCATATTAGTTGATGATCCAAAGATTTGATCATATTCTGTGGTTTTGATCAGCTTCTGTGGACGTTATAGAATAATGGTGGCTTTAATATCTGGCTTTCTTTTTGCTTATCTATATAAGAAGCATAACTTCCAGAATGAATTCCATCAACGGTTGAAGTTTAATCGTCGTGGTCTTGTTGGAATGGCTAGTGGAAATGATGGGATGAATGGTTCTCAATTCTTCTTCACTTTAAATGCTACACCAGATCTCGACAAAAAACATACTCTTTTCGGAAAAGTTTGTTCCTTTTTTGAGCACGCAGAAAAGTGTATTCGGGCTTTTTTTAGTAACACTATGAAATATGTAAAATTTCAATAATTAAAATCGTAATAAAATGTGAAAAATAAAGAGATCATGAAATGGAATATATCGAGATGAGATATATTTTTAGTTAACAGTTTATATTGTTTGTATTAATGTGTAATATAATATTTATTGAAGGTTGTTGGTAATACACTGTTCAATATGTTACGTTTGGGAGAATGTGAGATAGGAGATGATGATAAGCCGCTTACAAAACAGAAAATATTACAAGTGAAAATATTGAGTAATCCATTTAATGATATTATTCCACGAGAAAAGAAGAAAGATAAAAAGAAGAAGGAGAAAATTCGGGACAAAAAGGATGCTAAAAAGTGAATGTTTTGCAAATAAACTTTTCATGAAAGTAGAACTTTTTCTTAAGCCAAATATTTTACGAACACGGTAGTATAGTTTCAATAATTGACAATAATGACGGGGGTAATAAGTAGGGAAAAGGAAGTTAATAAATAGAACGAATTTAATAGTTTTAATGAAGAAATCGGTTTGAAACTACAAAATATTGGATTAATTCTTTCGCTGCATAGATTCCGGATCGATCAACCTCTTAGTTATCAATAAATTTGAACGAAAAAGTGC
>NW_018108606.1:12152-18172 GCF_000183805.2 Loa loa | reverse complement strand
CCCCAATAAGTCAATAACCTTGGCGTTACATTTTCCCAACGTTTTATTTGCGCATTTTTATGACTGTAACCAGTAACACGTAAGCCTTTTTTCACCAAGTGGTATATCTCTACGTGATGTTATTTCCTGTCAAATATTTTATTTAAAATTAATTATATTTTAAAACTAAAAAAAATCGAAAATTTTCCGGATGAATTTAAAATTTGTCAATTATTGCAAAATAAAAATAATGTGATTATAAAAGAAGAAAAAAAAGAGAAAATAATATTTATTGAAGGTTGTTGGTAATACACTGTTCAATATGTTACGTTTGGGAGAATGTGAGATAGGAGATGATGATAAGCCGCTTACAAAACAGAAAATATTACAAGTGAAAATATTGAGTAATCCATTTAATGATATTATTCCACGAGAAAAGAAGAAAGATAAAAAGAAGAAGGAGAAAATTCGGGACAAAAAGGATGCTAAAAAGTGAATGTTTTGCAAATAAACTTTTCATGAAAGTAGAACTTTTTCTTAAGCCAAATATTTTACGAACACGGTAGTATAGTTTCAATAATTGACAATAATGACGGGGGTAATAAGTAGGGAAAAGGAAGTTAATAAATAGAACGAATTTAATAGTTTTAATGAAGAAATCGGTTTGAAACTACAAAATATTGGATTAATTCTTTCGCTGCATAGATTCCGGATCGATCAACCTCTTAGTTATCAATAAATTTGAACGAAAAAGTGCTCTCTGGGAATGGAGTGATACTTAAGTTTTAGCAGATATGATTTAAAAAAAACTGTTAACAACGAAGGACATTTCAAGTGAAAAAAAAATTTGACTTCTAACTTTCAGTAAATCCCTTCATGTTTAAGATAAATACGCCGGGATAAGACGCAAAGCAAAAATGAACTTTTACAGTTGCATATAGATAATTTTTCAGATATAGTCGTCAATAGATTAAATAATTGGGATTGTAGATTTTTTTTATTTCACTTTTTTTTTTCATTTTTTGGTATGAATATTTGAAATTTGGATTTTTCCAACTTGAATTTGTTCTTCATTTTTCCCCTTTTGATCTTCATAAGCTAAATCATAATTAACTGATTTTTCAGGAACCTTACACTTCTTTCGTTTGGCGATGAAGCCGAAGAAGACGAAATAGAGCTTCAGGAAGCGAATGAGGTTTGCTTATTTAGTCGTATTTCTAAATATTAATTTATAAATTTATTTAAAACAAGGAGCAGAACTAAAACAAGATTTGAACTGATTTTTTTTGTCTGTTAGGCGGTATAGCATGTAAGTTTTTAGAATTTAGCTGAATATTGATTAATGATAAAATAACTGCTGAACTGATGCAGCGAATGGCTTTGTATTATGCTTTACTGTGTAACGAATTTGTATTCCCTTACTATCTCGTTGATCATAATTTGGTTTAAATCCAGAGTAGTATGACCGAAAAATTATGACCCGCTACGTTTAGTGAGTCATAACGAAAGTTGTCGTGTGATGTCGGTGGTAGTACTACTCCACCTTGCATTTTTCTTTACCTTCTTATATTCCTTCCCTTTCTCTCATTCATCCATTTACTTTCTGCTTATCCTATTAAAAAAAATGCTTCTATAACTCCTGACATTTTGGTTCAGGATCTTCCTCCTCGGGTTTCAACATCCCAGTCTAAGCCGGTAGGCTTAATTGATTATATTAACTGATATTGTTATTATAAGTCGAAGGAAATAAATTTATTAAATAATATTAGAGGTACTACAGCAAGTTTTAAAATTGGAATGCACAAAAACTTTTAAGTTTGCTAGGAGAAAAGAAGGAAAGTGATAATTATGCGTAATAAAGTTGATCAAACAGATCAAATAAACAAAACAAAATCTTGAGAGAGGTGAACACACGTCTTGTCACTTGTTTTAGCCTTGCTTTTATTTAAAGTTATTTGTTATAATAGAACAATATCTTTATATTCATAACTTGTGTCATTCCTTGAATGTCGCAAATTTTATTTGCTGAATGTTTATAATATTTTTTTCCAGAAATTTAAATGTAAAAGTAAAAGTGCACATGATATATTAACTGATGAAACGCTTAGTAAAGAGTTGGCTGTTCCGATGGAAGAACTTATCGAACCGATCGAACCATCAAGTGTACGTCTAATATTGTTTTTCATTTCTGGTGTTATTTTTTATCTTCACTAAATAGGAATACAAATGGCAATTGTATATGTTTTTTTTTTTCTATTCAGTCATCGAATATCGAAGATACCGGGGAAAGAGAAGCACGAATGGAACGAATTAAGGAAAAATTGAGAAAGCGTAAGCGTAAAGCTAGCGATAGTGATCGAAATGATGAGGAAGATGAAGATTTCGAGGCAATGATTAAGCAAGAGATGAGTGACCGCCAAAAGCAGGAACTGTAAGTTAGATTTTTCCCATAGTATTGAAAATATTTTCGGTTTCATATCAACTGATAGGGAAGAAGACGTATGTTCTGTGTAATTCGTTAATTTCTTGCATTAACATTAGCTATTTCAGTGAGAAAATTACTGCGGAAGTAAAATTAGTGCAGAAAGATTTGAAAGCAATGCTGAAACCGAAGAAAGAAGAAGAAGAAATAGAAGGTTTTCATAAACATGTTATTTTCATGGGATATATTTGGTTCATTTGAATTCACTCGATATTTTACACTACGGGCGTTAAGTAACCATTTTTTTTATTGTTTGACTTTACTGTTTGAATTTCAAGTAAAAGTCGGTGAATTAGTCAGTTTTAGTGCTTGTGTGAAACGGATTTCGAATTTAGACTATGGTAAAAAGGATAATGGAAATTTTGGTTTCAGTAAGGTTTTAATCGCTAAAGTCGCTTTTTTTTAGAAGAAAAACTGCTAACAGAGGCAACAAAGAGACACCTCGAAATGAAACAAATGTTCAGGGAAAGTGCAAAAGTTAAGCTGAAATCTAAAGATCCACGACGACAAGATGAGGTAAGTTCATCTAGAATTTCTCGGCATTTCGGGATTATTTAAACATAAGAATCGGGATTTCATTTACAGTGTTATTTTCAGACTATGTCTATGCTTGAAAAAATTTTGGCAGAACACGAGGGTATGAAGTCATTCAATCCTGTAAGAGAGCGAAATCCGGAGAAAGAAAAGAAAAAAGAGGAAGAGCATGAAGTATCAGCTGGGAAGCTTAATTATGATAATGAAGAAGATTTAGATACCGCAGAAATGTAAGTTCGTAATATGTCGTAACCGTTAAATGAGTCATAACCGTTCCCGAAATTACAAACATATCTGAGAAATCTTCTCATTACTTAATGATTATATTCATTGGTCAAGGTTTAGATGAATAAAAGATAACTTCAACTAACGAAGTCTTGCTAATTAAGAATTTCAAGTCTCTTTCCAGTTAACGTCTGTCAGCCATCCCTTCTGACTATAAATTTTGTTTCAGCTTGGCGCATAAGTTTGTAGCACCCGAAGAGGATGGCAAAGTAAGCAAAGCGAAGGATGCAAATTTGCGAGAAGAAAGTGAAGATTGGTACGATATTACGGATCCGCGGAATAAAATAAATCAACGGAGAAGAGGAGTCGTATAGTTTTATTTTGATATGAGTGATGATCTTGTAAATATATGGATTCCTATATGGATTCCTTGATTCAGTTGTTTGCTTTTATGTAACTAATGAATGATAAATTATAATAGAAAACATTTGTAAAGTCGAAAAATAACACTGAATCCGCCTTAATGCTTTTTATTTTGAGCATTTGTTTCAGTTATATTGAATAATGGAACACTAATCGGTAAATATAACAACGAAATTCCATGAGTTCATGAAGCGAACATTTGTGTATACTCAATAAATTTATCTTTTATCCCATTATTATTAAAATTATTAGAAATCAAAAAATTGCAAATATTTTAAATAAGTATGAAATGTCAAAGTAATGTAAATGAAACACATACAAAAATATTCGATTAAAAGAGAAGGTTGTTGATATACATGAAAATGTGTACAAAATGGATAAAATGAAAATATCTTTGTATAAATATGATTCGTAGAAAATTGACGCAAAAGAAATTTCAAATTAAAATATCGAATCACAGCAAAACACATTTATGTAAAAATCGAACTATATGATTTAAAAATTTCGTTTTACTTCCAGGAATAAAAATATTTCATAAAAAAAAAAAAAACGCATATACAATGGTCGATCAATTTAATGATTTTAAACTAAGAATTGTGGAGTTGTTTCCAAAAGAAAAAAAACTCTAATGGAATTGGTAAGTGTTGGTAATTTTAATCCATCAATTAAACAGTGACAGGTAAGTTTCTTATTTCTGTCGCAAAAAAATTAACCAATGAAATTTCTATTTATAGTTTATCATCCATCTTTTTATCGGAACATTTCTTATAAGGAAAGAAAAATTTATGAATGTTCATTTTATTTCATTAATTTCATATTTTATAGCAACAAATTTTGCCTTCCTTCTTTAAATCAATTAAAAATTTATTTTCTCTTTTTCATACTAGTTTATGAATTTCAGTTATTAATTTGTTTTTTTTTCTCCCTCCGTTATTTTATTCTCATTTTTTTTCTTTATTTTCATTTCCAAAATAAGAAATCATCTATAGATTTGTTTGTTTTTAACAATGATTACTCTTAATGATAATAATAATAATAATAATAATAATAGTAATAATGATAATAATACATATGATGATAAAATGTGATAGAAAAATACGGACTAGAATATAATTAAAATTTTGATAGAAAATTAAAAAAAAAAGATGAAACAAAATAAATGAAAAACATATAATTTGGTTTTTAATTAATAAATAACACATTAGATAGGAATATTGTATTAATAAGTGTATAAACTATTCATCTGATCTAAAATGATTCGTTTAGTTTTCTCTTTTAATCTTTTTTGATTTTAATTTTAAACTCAATTAAAAGCTAGAAGAAATCAATTGATATGGGCAAATATTTATCCCATGTATTATTAATTAGTTAATAATTAAACTTCATTTATAAAAGATAACATTAAAGGAAAGTGTTGCATAAGATAAATTTGATAATAAAAAAAAAAGGAAAAGTATTACATTCGTACATTAATAAGATATTTACAGCAATGTGTTAATAATTGTTTGCCACCATTTGATATTGTCGATGAATTTTCCCTTAAATAAATAATTAATCAGTAATTAATGCAAATTAAGTATTTAATGAATTGAATTGATAGCATGAAAAAACTAACATGAATGTAAAATGCAAAATAACTAAATCGAAATAAGTAATATTGCTGAGAAGTAAAAATGGAAATATAATATAAGAATAGCCTCCGGCATCAATTAGTCTCCGTTAACCGGAAAACGGAAAATTATGGAATGGAATCGATGTATCAATAAAACTGAATAACAAAATGTCAGGTAAATGAAAATGAAAGTAATGGTTTTCCAAATCAAAATTCCAATCAAGTACCGTTTGAAGATTGATATAAATAAAATTTTGGTATTTAATCAGATGAAACATACAGATTTTGTCTTTTACCTTGTATAAATATCAAGACCGTACTGTCCATCTTCATAAAAGTCAATCTGAATCCTAACGATGTCACCACGGATGAATGTATGACAATGACCTTGCAGGTTACGATCGTCCACTCGATTCTTATGCAATGATGCCACAAATTCTGCCAACGGTTTCATCATTCTGAATAATGATATTATTATTAAAATTATTATTAGATAAAAACAACCACAAATAATAATAATTAATAATGATAATAATTAATAATTAATAATAATAATAATAATAATAATAATAATAATAATAATAATAATAATAATAATAATAATAATAATAATAATAATAATAATAATAATAATAATAATAATAATAATAATAATAATAATAATAATAATAATAATAATAATAATAATAATAATAATAATAATAATAATAATAATAATAATAATAATAATAATAATAATAATAATAATAATAATAATAATAATAA
>NW_018108606.1:9204-11791 GCF_000183805.2 Loa loa | reverse complement strand
AATAAATAATAATTATAGTAACACTTGCTGTGCATGAAATTTGGACATTATTTAAATATTTCGTAAATTTTTCAATTTCGAGTTTCTTCAATTCTCTAACATTTCTATTTTCAACTTTCTTTGTATTAACAAATGAAATTTCTTTTCTAAATGTAACTTTCCAATTATTTCAAGTTTTATATAATTAATTTGAAAAAATATACTACGAGAAAAAAATTTTTTTTTTAAAAAAAATAATTTTAACCTAAAATTAATTTCAAGTATTCGACCACAGTTAATGATTGCATCTTCATGTGTCAACGGTATCAAACCAAATAAACGATATGCTTTTGCTGGACCCCATTCACCGCTTGCACATTCAGGTAATGGTACCATGATTACATTTAACCTTTCACAAATAATCTATAAAATTTTAATTAAAGAAAAAAGGTATTATCACATGATTACTCATATTTCATTAGAATTAATTTCTTTTTTAATTAAATTAACTGTTAAACATTATTTCGATTATAGTAAAATCATGAATGAAATTATGAAATTATTGTTTAATTAATGTTGAGTTAATTAATACAAACTTGGGAATTTTTACGGATAATATTGCTAATAATTATTGTATTTTAACTAATTTTATCTGTTATATAGAATTAAATTGTAATTTAAATATTATTTAATTTAATTAAGTCAAATTAAAAAGATGCATTAAAAAATTTGCAAAATATCAAACGAACAATGTTGTAATTACCAATGCAAAAATGAAATTTTTAAAATTATTATTTGTTACTGCAAAGAATTGGTAAAGATAACAAATAGAAAAATCAAGAATTTTTGATAATTAGTATTACAATAATAAATATTTTAACCTTAAATTTGCAAATACTTTTGAATTTAATCGGTTGACCAGTTAAATAATGACCAGGTGATACAGCATTTGCAAAAATATCCAATAGTAGTGATCTTGTAGATGGACAATGAACGCGGAAAATAGCCGAATCACCAATAACAGATTGCATAACGAACCGTTTTAAGTTATAACCATTCGTTTCAACATCATCACCATCAAAATATCTGTAAAAAAAAAAAAAGAAAAGTTTAACATTATATGCTTATTTTTTGTTGATTGACAACTTTTTTCCGTTCTTTTCCTTTTTTTTTTAAAAAAATCCTACCATTCTATAAATTTTCCGGTTTCCTTATTACATTATAATAGGATTTTCCGGATATAAAATAATGGAAATTATTGAAAGAAGAAATTTCATTTCATCCAATAATAATCTTCTATTAATACTTAAAATAGTTTAAGTTATTCTATTTTATAGTTTTAGTTAAGTTATTCTATTTTATTTTAGAAGTTTATAAGAATTTAAAATTTAAATATATTTTTTCTCCCCTTTTCATTAATTAATTTTTCTATTTTTATATACGGTAACAAGGGGAATTCAAATCCTCTTTTCTATTTTGTTTTTTTCTTTTTTTTTGGCTTAAATAAATTTTTAACTAATATTGGATCTTTATTGCAAACAATTTAATTCCTATTTATCTATCTTTCGATTCATCTATCTCTCTATTTATCTATCTATTATCTATTTATCCATCTATCCACCTATCCATCTATTCATCTATCCATCTATCAATCTATCTATCTATCTATCCATCTATCAACCTATCATAAATGTCATTTCTTAATTAAATTTTAATTTCGAAAAAATTTTTTATAGCCTTTTTTAAAATGATTTACCTAAGATTATAGTGAAATATCAACGAATTCAATGCTCCATTTGACATGGTGACCGAAATTGTTGCTGCTCCACTTCGATCCGCCTATAATGTTTTGTCTAATTTTAATTAATAATCATTTTTTAATTGTCTTTTTTTTTCACTTCTTTTCTCCTCTCTTTATCACAATTAATTTTATCATTCCACAATAACCTAATGTGATTTTAAATTTAAAAAAATTTCCCATTTTTAAATTTGTGAATTTTTTTTTTTAATATATAAAATTTTCTTTAATTATTATAAAATTTTACCTGTACAACAGCTTGTAAATTTGGATCAGAAAAAGTTAAACCGTAACGGAAGAAAAGTGACCGTACGAATGGCAATGATTCAAATTGTCGTAGTGTTATCGGATTTTTTAATAATTGCCATTCCGATTCTAGCGGGAAAAATTCGTAAATAAATTCCTGAAAAAAAAATATATATATAATTCATGCAGTGATATATTATGATCTGATAACATTCATGTTCATATAAATTATAACTCCGTAATCAATTAATCTAAATGTAATCGGTACGTAATCGGTTAATACGTAATCATACGTAGTTGTTTAGTACGTAATCAAACGTAATCGTTTAGACGTAATCGCACGCAATCGGTTAATCTGAGGAAAAAAAAAGACTTCTATTAATGATTAAATTTAATAATATTATATGTTTAATAATGTAAATTCAGGTTTGATGATAGATTTTTCATGGATTACGATAAAAGCAAGAAGTAGAATAAAATAAATTTTCAATAACATATTTAGTATTGCTAAAATCATTTTCATCAAATTAACTTAAAAACAGTAATTAAAATCAAATTAAAATT
>NW_018108606.1:5432-9052 GCF_000183805.2 Loa loa | reverse complement strand
TAATTCATGCAGTGATATATTATGATCTGATAACATTCATGTTCATATAAATTATAACTCCGTAATCAATTAATCTAAATGTAATCGGTACGTAATCGGTTAATACGTAATCATACGTAGTTGTTTAGTACGTAATCAAACGTAATCGTTTAGACGTAATCGCACGCAATCGGTTAATCTGAGGAAAAAAGACTTCTATTAATGATTAAATTTAATAATATTATATGTTTAATAATGTAAATTCAGGTTTGATGATAGATTTTTCATGGATTACGATAAAAGCAAGAAGTAGAATAAAATAAATTTTCAATAACATATTTAGTATTGCTAAAATCATTTTCATCAAATTACTTAAAAACAGTAATTAAAATCAAATTAAAATTGAATCTTAAAATCAAATCTATGAATTATTTTCTTCGAAAAATGATTTATGAAAAGAAAATTAGAGAATTATATTACTGAAAATTAAATTTTAAAAAAGCATGGTAGAAAATTAATGATAAATTCGGAGGGAATTTTATAAAACCTGAATATACTATAAAATTTTAGAAGAAGTGGAACACATTAGAAAATCTTAGCAAAAAAATTAAAGCATACTATAAAATTTTATAAAATTGGAAATGTTGTGAAAAATTTTTTGTGCAAATTAAAACAAAAAATTCCAACTTTAACGATAGATTACAGAAAGAATGAAAAAAAATGAAATAGAAAATGGAAAAAGTATTGAAAAAGTTTTGTTCTTGAAATAATAGAAAAGTATAAAAGGCGAATGAAGAAAGGGCAAAGTTCATGACTTCATTGGGCGAAAAAAAAAAGTTTCATATCATATCATATGGATCTGAAAAATTTTCTAGTACAATTAGAAAAAAAAAACAAAAACCGATAAAGGTCATTTATAACTAATTTACAAATGATATGACCTTGATCGGTTTTTTTTTTTTGCAAATTTTTTTCAAAAAAAACAAAAATTTTAGTTCCGATAAATTCCAAATAATTGTTGAAACGTATCATTATATCATTGATAATCAAATACTTCAAATTTTTTTCCTCCTTAAATTCAAATTTTATTCGCTATCAAGAGATTTTTTTTTTGTTATAAAAATTTCTGTTTTCATTTTTTTTTTCCATAAAATTTTTGCTGTCAATGAAATAAATCAATAATGTATCAAATTTAATGCGAAAAAAATTTTTTTTCTACTAAATTATTTTACAAAAATATAATTTCTGAAAATGTAAAAAAGAAATTTCAAAAAATTTAAATTTGATAGATTGAAAAATTTTTGCGGAGCAATTTAAAAAAAATTAGTTTTGAAATAATAAAAATGTAATGTCTTATTTTGAAATTTCATAAAATTTTAAAAGAAAAAGAAAACAAATTTATATACCTGAGGATCAGTCATGAAATAGTGATCATCATATTCGTAACGTAAGCTGTCACTTTTGCTACTTGTTCGTGTACTTCCTTCTTTTGCATTTCTAGAAATTATTTATCATTCTTCTACCTTTATCTTCTGTAAATAATAGTCGAATAATCGAAATTAATTTGAATTCAATTAAACTGAATAACTAAATCAATTACCAAATTATGTTAATAGAAAATTTTATTATTAAATCTTTTTTCTCTTTTTTTTTCCCGCAAATACCAGTTATATAATTGTGAATGATTTGAACTGAATTAAATTGAATTCAATTAAATCAAAAATGATAAAAATCAATTATAAAATTATGTTAGCAAAAAACATTGTTATCAAATCTTTTTTCCGTTTTTTTTCTCTCTGCAATTAGTAGTCATATAATTGAAATTCATTCGAACTGGAATGAATTAAATTAAATCAATAGTAGATAAATCATTTATCGAATTATGTTAATAAATAATTTCATTATTATTAAATCTTTCCTCTCCTTTTTTGTAATGATAGTCGAATAATCGAAATTAATTTTAATTAAATTAAATTGGGTTGGCCGGATAATTAGAATTAATTTTAATTAAATTAGATTGAACTGAATCAAAAAAACGGCTAGAATCAATTATTAATTTATGTCAACAAAAAAAAATAATTTTATTATTAAGTATTGTCTAAAAAATATTATCACATAATAATTTTCAAATATTAAAATTTTTCGTTCACTTTTTTTTTGCTGCCTTTTAATTTAATTGCTCCTTTTAATTAATGCTTTCATTTAATTAACCAAAAAAAAAAGAAGGTAAACATACACTAAATGCCTAGCACCCCAATTGCATTGAACAAAACGCCATGAGCCACTAAGATAAACAGCATTCCAAGTATTCCGGAATCTGTTATCATCAAATCGATAACCGGGTTGATAACCTGCTGATTTACTGTAACCTTTGATAACAACACAATGTAGTCCAGCATAACTGCAACAGAATATCTTTTTCACATTTCTCCAATTTCGTTTCTTTTTTTCCATTCTTTTAAATTTATAAAACTAAATTTAATTTTATAAGTATAAATACTGAATGGAATTGAATGTTTTCCGAATTCCCTTTTTTTTTTTCTTTTACATTTTCTTCCCTTTTAGAATTAAAAATCAAAAATGCATAAAATGATTTGAGAAATTCATTAAATATAATCAAATATAACAACTAATAATTAATTAATAAAACAGTAATCGATGTTTAAGGAGAAATTTAAATTTGAATAAAAATATCAAAAAATTGATCAATTAGAAGTTTTTGCAATAATTTAATTTATAATCGGTTTAAAATATGCAATAATTAATAATTAATTAATAAATAGCTTACCTGCATAATCGTTTAAATAAAACATGATAACTTTCGGTACCATATTTAATTCCACGCAATAAACCCATCGGTGTATTACTATCTAAATGGCTTCCAAATTGCATAACATTCAAATTTTTGATTGTAATCCATCGATAAATTGCTCTAAAATTATGCAATTGATTTATAAATGAAGTAAAAAATAAGGGCAAAGTTCAAAGATTAATTATTTCATTTTAATGGTATAAATTTAATTTCATAAATAAAATTAAATTTTATAGAAATGTTTAACAAAGCAAAAGAAAAAAAAACTGATTGTTTACAATTTTTCTCAAATTAATAAAGCTTATTACAAAGATTACATTTTCATCAAAAATATCTGATAAATAACATTTTGAATTATACATTACTTTCTGATGAAATTATACATTAATTAAATAATTAATTTTAAGTTATTTAAGATAAAGATGGGTAAAAATTCCAAAATTATTGCTTTTTCCTTAAAAAAAAGAGAAAAACACTTATTAAATTCAAAATTTTTTTGAAAAATTTTTTTGAATAAAATCCAGAAGAATAATTCTAATATTAAGGAAGAAAAAAACTTCGATATAATGAAATGATTGAAAAGAGATTTTTCCTTTTCTTTTTTCTATTCAATCAATTGAATGATATTACATATTAATTCGGTAATTAATTAACCAAAATAACTAAATTGTTCGAAAAAAAATTTTTTCCAATGTATGTACTTCTCAATGTTTTGCTCATTAATCATATTTAATAATTGATAATTAGGAATTGAATTTAGCTAAATTATTAATTCTTGATAATATATATATATATATATATATATATATATGTATATATATATATAGTA
>NW_018108606.1:0-4699 GCF_000183805.2 Loa loa | reverse complement strand
ATATATATATATATATATATATATGTATATATATATATTAGTAATGAATATTTATTTTAACATTATTTACATTATATTTATTACGCTTGAAGTAAACATTTTATCAATGATAACGACAATTTTGTGGCTTTGAAAAAAAAAGAATTTGAAGAATAGAATTAAAATAAATTATTTTATAGATAAATGTTTTTTTTTTTCTTTTTTATCTGAAAAATATCTCATATGTATTTTTTTTTTTAATAAGTGAAAATTTTATTTTGATAAGTTATCATTTTATCACCAAAATATTTGTTCATTCGTCTTTTTTTCCTTTTTTTTTTTCTTTAAATTTTCATTAAAATTCACCTTGCTTTTTCAATATCATTTCGTGCATTAGCTGTTAATGTTCGAATTAATTCAGTAAATGTTGTAATTTCTGATTGTGCCATAGTAATTGCTACTTCATCGATTGCTTCAAATACCATTGTATTGGTATAAATGTCACGTTTACTACAAATTGGTGGTTGTGGTGGTGGTGGTGTTGTTGGATAGGATGGTGGTCCATGAGATGAGGAATCATCACATTCCTGGATGACAAAAAAAAAAAAGAAATTTATAAATTTAAAATATTTGAATTTAAAAATAATTTGATCAAATTCAATATGAGTATAAATGTATTACAGTATGCATAAGTTTAATTAATGAATAATTTGAAAATTTCAATTTTTTTTTATTTTTAAAAAAATAATTTAGAAAAGTTTTAATTTTTTGATTGAATACATGGCAGAAAAGAAAGCAGAGAATTGATATTTTAAATCCTATTGATTAAAGTGATAAAAATAAAATTTTAAATCGAATTGTAAAATATGATAAAAAGGAATTTGAAATTTCAATTCAAAAATAGTTTGATAAATAAATAAAAAGAAAAAAGAAAAAAAAACATTGGTACTATTTTTTTTTCGAATCAAATATTGTTAATAATGAAATGTCATATGAATATCCAATGATTTGGCCTACTTCTATAATTAATCAACACTTAATTACTATTGTGTTACTAATTTGAAATTAATAATCTATTCATTAATGTGCTTTATACATGAAATAATTAAAATCATAGAGCACTTTTAAAAATGTAGCATTCTGTAAACAAATGATGAATTACGATAAGAGAATTATAAAAATATCATCGGATTATTCATCTCTTATCAGATATAGATAGTATGATCTCTTATCAGACATCATATGATCTCTTATCAGATATGATAGGATCTCTTATTACATGTGGTACGATTAAACTAAAATAGGAAATGATAATTTCTTTCAAATTTTTTTTTAAAATAATTTTACCACTCTTGCTTGCTTAAATAAGTCCAACATTTCTTTAGCTTGTCGATCAAGTAATTCCACCGTTTGCAAACGTTCACGTTCTTTTCGTTGCTGATGTAATGTTTCCAATTTTTTGTCACGCTTAATTGTCAAATGCCTAATTAAATCCTCCTTATTCCTACTACCAACTTGACCTTTTTCGTATTTTTGAGCAAAATCAGCCAATGCTTGTTCCCATTCTTCCTAAATAATTTTGCATAACTTTTTTTTTGGACTTAAACTTAGTTGATTTATTAGCCAAAAAAAAACAAACTCGAACTTTTGTCTTTCTTTTCAATTAAACATATTTTTAAAAAAAATTTTACGGTTTTTTCCCAAACTTTGAAAAGAATTTTAACCAAAGTTAATTTTAACTTGTTTTTTTTCGTTTATTTTAAATTTCAACTTGCTTTTCAAATTTAAATAAAAATTTCCTTTGATTAATTTTTAGGAATTAATTTTGAATTTGATCAATTTTAAAAATATTTACCTTAGTTTCCTTTTCAAATTGATCATATTCTCGTTTCTTATTTTCATCAAATGCTTCATACAATTTATCCTCATCCTTACGATGGATTAATTCCAATCGAGTTTGTGCATCGTAATCCTTAAATTTTCATTTAATCTTACAAAAATTTATGTCAAAATAAATTCTCATCAACAATTGATAACAATGAATTTGAAGAAAGTATCAATGAAGAGAAAATTATGTTACAATTTTGATGTTAAAATTTTGTTAAAATTTTTGGCATAATTTTAAAAATTTTTTTTTTTAGAAAATTATGCTAAAATTTATTTTTGAAAACTAATTCCTTTTAATCCAGCTTCTTCCCATAATTTCTCTTTTTTAAATTAAAATAAACCCATTAAAAAAAATGAGGGAAAATACAAAATAATAAATTGTATTTCATTCAGAAATTGATAAAAATCATGCCAAAAAAAATCCTCGAATTTTTAAAATTTCAAAAATTTAACTTTTGAAAATTTGTACTGCAAAATTTTGTTGTTAAACGTTATTGAAGCGTAATTATTCAATTGCTTTAGGAAATTAATAAATTTAACGTTTATTGTTTCATTTTATTTTGGCTTGAATTTAAGGTTCTTTAATTAATCAATTAAGCTGGAATATTTGACTCTGCCGAATATTCTATTCATTAAATCACCACTCATGCATGAAGCATTTAAATTTCAAATAATAATCTCTTGATTAAAATTGATAACAATTTCAATTACTCGATAAATTTATTTGAATCAATCTATTTGATAAGATTATCAAATAGTTTCGATTGAATTTCAAAAATTTTACAAAAATTAACAATTATCATATGCATCTTTTTTCACAGTCTTTTTTTTTTAAATTTCAGATTACTACAAATTTTGCATTTATCAATTAAAATTAATACTTATAAATGTTTCAATTTCTAAATATCTTTCGATTTATTTTAATTAGCTAAAAATTTGGGCAAAAGAAAAACATGAATAAATTTATTTCAAATTAAAGTTTTTTTTTTAAAAAAAAAAAAAAATTTTATAATTTGAAGAAAATTATTTCATATAATTTACCACAACATAACGTGCACCAGCATGTTTTATTTTTGGATATGGTTTTGAAACTTGTGTAGCTTTAATTGCATGAGCAATTTTTAAATCATTTAAGCCAGCATCACGACGAAAACCATTACTACGATTTGTTCCATTACTGTAACCATTACGCATTGGTAGTAAATCATGTGGACCCGCTATTGGTACGTGACTGTTACGTAAATTTCCTATAAAAAAAAAAAAAAAAAAACAAAAAATTATCACTGAAAAAAAAAAATAGTTAAACATCTTTAATGTTAAACAATCAATACTACTAATACTAGAATAATACGATAAGAAAAATTATTGTAAAAAAAAGTGATAAAAAATATATATATCCAAGTAAATAAATCCATATTACTATCTTAATAATAATAAAATAAGAGAAATTATTATAAACAAAAATGATAAAATATATTTAAACAAATCATTCAATACTATTATCTTGATAATATGATAAAAAAAATTATCATAAAAAAAAAAGTGATAGAATGTATCCGAATAAATCAATCAATATTTCTACCTTAATAATATAGATTAATCAAGATTGCTATTTTAATAATGCAAATCAATCAATATTGCAAACTTAATAAAATAGAACAATCAATATTGCTATCTTGATAATATAAATTAATCAATATTGCTATCTTAATAATATAGCAATTCATTTTTATTTTTTCTTCTATTCTATTTTATTTCATTTATAATTAATTTTATATAAAACTTTTTCTAAACAGAAAAAAAAGAATATATATATAAATATAATAAAAAACTAACCTGATCATTAATATCATTTCGATTATTGCAATATGTTTTTAATGCTAAACGTGTCCCACAAATATAACATTTAAAACATCCCTGATGAAAAAATGTTGAATCTTTTAATGGACCAACTTTATCAGTTGGATAGACAGGTTTTGAACACCGATGACAAAGCTCTTTCACCATCTGCTTTTTACTTAATTAATTAGCAAATATTCGAATTGAATAAAAGAATTTAAAAGGAGAGAAAAAATTTCGATTAGATATTTCAAGAACTTGAAACACTTGAATAAATTTGATATTATCAGTTTGATTTTTCGATTTGATGATATTTATCCTCTTCTTTTCAGCTTCAAAATTTCAAATAATATTTAATATTGTCTTCTTTTTCTTTTTTTCTTTGATATATTATTTCGAATATTGCCGAATTTCTTTAACAGATACAAGTCCTGAAAAAAGTTGAAAATTAATAAACCAAAAAAAAAAAAACAGTGACCATCAATATTAATCATCGTCATTACCATTATCATTGTTTCTAAAAAATAATTATAATTTGTAGCATAAAGAAATTGTATGCATATATAATTGTAAGTATTAATAGGATAGTTATTGTTCATATAAATTACATGTTCCTAATTAATGCATAATTAATATTATTTAATAATTGATATTATACTTTATGTTAACCATGACTAAATGATAACGTATATATTTAATAAAATATATCTCTCGTCGTTTTTTTTTTTAATTTTTGTTAATATATTAAATACAACCATTTTCATTTTATCAATTTTTTAGAGAAAAGAAGAAAAAAATAAAGTATTATTACATTGCAAAAAAATGTATAAGAAATTTTAAGATATACTTATTAACATCAAAAACAAAACGATATATACGTATATATATATATATATATATATATATATATATATATATATATATATATATATATATATATATATATATATATATATATATATATATATATATATATATATATATATATATAATA
>NW_018108605.1:49083-50633 GCF_000183805.2 Loa loa | reverse complement strand
AGTTCATATAAATGATTGATGGAAAAAATTTGACAAGATGATTCATCATAACTCATCTTTTTCTTTTTTCATTTAAAAAATGTTTCATATGTTAAAAGAAGAAGATGAAGCATGTATTATCATCATCATCATTATCAATCATTTTATTTTTCATAATAATGATGATAAGATAATAAAAGAAGAGCAAAGATTAAAAATTATTTAAAATCTCTCAGTCTTTCTCTTTTTTTCTTTTAATGTCATTTATTAGGAAAAAAGACAATTTTATGATTTAGTTTATTTCATTAAACAAATTCATATCTAATGAGTAAAAACATTATCAAAAGAAAATGTAAAATGCAATAATTTAATGCATTTTCTCCACCATTCTAATTGATAATTGATAAGTAATTTGTTCGTAATCAGATAAGCAACACTGAATTATCAGATAACAATTCTGCACCTAAATAATATTATTCTATTTGCATTAAAAGTTTTTCTTTTAAAATTAATACAATTTTTTTGTATTGCAAACTAAATGGCAATAATAATGATATTCAACTATGGATGTATAATTGATAAGGTGATAAGTAATTGTAATCTATTGGTTAGATTAATTAGATTGGTCAATTGATTAGATTAATTAATCGAAATGCGAAATTTAGAAATTATATTTTGGTATTCATCCTATATGTGAAAAGTGCAATTTCCTGGAGAAAAAAAATGAAAGAAGTAATATTTGAAATAAATTCAAATCACTTCTAATAAATTTGAAAAAAAAACGAAATTATTTTCATATATTCCTTCCTTTGTGTTCTATTAGGAAATTGTTGTAATGAACACCTGTGACAAGTTTGAATTCAAATTTCCCTAAGAATAATTAAACTTTTTTCTCTCATTCTTTTCTTTTACCATACACTTATGAATTCATTTATTGATACTATTTGTTACTTTCTTTTTTCTTTTTCTGTTTTTTTTTTTTTACTTCCTTCAACAAAATTGAAATAATGAAAAATTAATCAATTATTTTAGTTCAAAAAAAAAGAACGATTGAAAAGATTATTGGACTTAAATTAATTGCTTCAATCTTTTTAATTAATTAATTGACTTTATTTTTTTCAAAAAAGGGGATAATTAATTAATTAATTATTACAGATGGCTAACAATTGAGGTACTTTTTTCGTTCCTTTACGGTCTTCTCATGTTTATTGGTATTACTGGTAATGGCGGTGTTTTAATTGCATTTACGAAAAATCGACGACTTCGTTCAGCTCGAAATATTTTTTTGCTCAATTTAATTATAACTGATTTATTACTTTGTGTTACCGCAATACCTGTAACACCATGGTATGCGTTGACAAAGAATTGGACATTTGGTGCTTTGATGTGCCGTTTAATGCCTCTCTCAAATTCATGCTCTGTATTTGTAACAAGGTAAGTAAGTTAAGTTTATCTACTATTCTTAATTATTTAATTCAAGTGAAAGTTATTGTATTAAGTAGTCATAGTAACCTTTTAAACAAATAAATAAATAAACAAATAAATAGATTAATTAATTAATTAATTAATAA
>NW_018108605.1:42591-48708 GCF_000183805.2 Loa loa | reverse complement strand
TTAATAATAATAATATATATATATATATATATATATATATATATATATATATATATATAATATTTCTTGAAAACATTTTCCACGATATAATGAAATTTTAAAAAGAACGAAGGTAGGAACTATTTATAGCATAAATTATTATGAAAACGAATACTCCTTTTTCTTGCCTAGCCTGATATTACTGAGGAATTGAAGGGTGTATAAGAATTAGGGTAAGAAACATTGAAGGACGGGTAAGAATTTGGGTAGGAAATATTGAAGGATGGGTAAGAAATTTGGGTATGAAATATTAAAAGATCTTGAATTGAGAACTATTATAGTACAATGATGCTGTGAAATCATATTTCATTAATAGCAAGCTGATTGATTTTGAAATTCCTAATGACCTTTGATCTGTAATTTTGAGAGAATGATGTGTTCGATAAATTTAATATAATCTCCCTACAGAAATCTCCAATATATCCCTATTTTCACTTTCATTCTTTCTTACAGTTGTAATGTAAAAATCAAATCAATAATTACCGGTACTCGGTCCGGTTGATAGATTTCTACTCCAATCGTTCCTCCACGATTTTTCCATTTCTCATATCTTTTATAAGTTCTGCTTTAATAAAAAAAAGAAGTAAAATTTTAAAATACTAAAATGGAAAATTTTTTATTGGCACTTTTATTGGCATCATTTGTATTGTTAAAAATTGTCGTTTAAAAATTTCACATTTAAATGATCACAAAAATGGAAGGATATCATTAATACGTTTTACTTTGCAATAAGAAATGTATAGTTGTCAAATAAAATTAAAAATAAATTAACACCCTAATTAATTAACAATTAATTAACTCCCATAGATGTTACCATTTCAGATATAGATGATGCATCCACATGCAATTAAGTATACAAGTTGCATTATTAGTTGATTAAACATTTCTAAGTAAAAAAAAAATGAAGTTATTATCAGTGGATGAATGGTAACTTAGTTATCACACTGATAACAAAAACAATCCATTTTTTTTCCTCAATATCTAATAGAATAATCTAGAAATATTATATTACTTCTGATATATTTATATTTCAACATTCTTTGTAGATAAATAAAGGAAATGTAAATAAAAGAGGATTATCATTAAGTTATCAACTGTAAATTCTAATTCATCGAACTTTTATCTATCATCCATTTTGATAAATTATTAACAAGTTCAAATGATCAGTTAAGATTGAAATCAATTAGGATAACTTTTTTTTTACCTTGTAAATGATCATTTTAAGTGTAACTGTTTAGTTTTCAGTGATAAATTAGGCAGTATTCTGGATGCGCTATATTTAAAAGTGATAAATTATCTTTT
This sequence comes from Loa loa, assembly GCF_000183805.2. Taxonomy (NCBI): domain Eukaryota; kingdom Metazoa; phylum Nematoda; class Chromadorea; order Rhabditida; family Onchocercidae; genus Loa; species Loa loa. The sequence continues at coordinate 47,367 of NW_018108605.1, read as the reverse complement.
GATAAATACTGTTAAAATGATGTGAGATGTTCAATTGCATCTGAGCGGAAATGATTGGAATTCATTTAATTTTATACGATATGATATTAAACTTTAAAATATTTGATCAGTAATGAAAGGTTATCTGATTAGAGGTATAGTATAACCGAATTTTCTATTTTTATACGATTACCGGATAAGAGCTTTTTTTCTTGTTACACTATTAGATTATTGTAATTAAGGTTAAAAGAAAATTATTGTAATTCATTTAATTTTACACGATATGATATAAAACTTTGAAATATTTGATCAGTAATGAAAGATTACCTGATTAATATAGTATAACCGGATTTTCTATTTCTATACGATTACCAGATAAGAGCTTTTTTTAAAAAAAAAATTACTATAATTAAGACTAAAATAACATTTGTACAATTTTAGCTGGAGTTTAACAGCTATAGCAATCGATAAGTTTGTGCATATTATGGGTCCGATTCGTGCACCAGTATCCATCGGTCAAGCAAGTCTAGTTACTGCTTTTATCTGGGTGGTCAGTACAATGATCAATATACCATATCTTATGAGCTATGAGCTTGTTGATGGCGCATATTACGTACCAAATAATACCGCACCATTTTGTGGCCTTTTTTGTGATGAAATTAATTGGAATGGTGAAACACCTCGACGTCTTTATGGATCAGCTGTTGTTTTATTGCAGGTTAAATTTGGCGCATTTGTCCATTTGTCCAGTAGTAAAAGTACTACTATAGCATTATCATCATAATAAATTATTATCATTAAAGCTAATCTCATTTTTTTCATTTCATAATAAAATAACTAATGAAATGATTTTTAGTTTGTTATTCCATTAACAATTATCACTTATTGCTATACTCGAATATTAGCAAAAGTAGCCAGTGATATGATTATTCAAAATGTACAATTCCGTAAAAGCTTATCAACTGCTCAACGTGAAGAAGCAACAAATCGAAGGAAAAGAGTTAGTAGAGGAGAAGAATTATTTAAAAATTTATTTTCAGTATTGATTGATTGATAAGATTAGAAAGATCAGAGCTGATGATGTATTTCTTATCAATAATGTTGGAAAACGATGAATTTCATATGAAATTTTATTATGATAAAATTTTATGCAAAAAAAAAAATGAATTTAACAATGGATAATTTATTTAGAAATACTAATCTGACAAATTAAGGAAAGTAATTGTCAAATATTTTAAGTAATTAATTACTACAAATTATATACTGATTTACTGATCAGAATTTCAAATTTTGAAAAGGAAAAATAGAAAGATTGAAAAGATTAATTTAATTTTTTCTTTTTTTTAATCACTACAACTCACGAGTTAATTATATACTTCCTACTTATAGGTTAATTATATACTTATTGGTATGGTAATTGCATTTATTGGTTGTTGGCTACCACTTACTGTCGTTAATGTCCTCAAAGATTTCAGTAAGTTTTATTTTTTCCCGTTTATAATTTAGCATGAAAATACAAAAATTTTAAATAGCTTTAAAATACAAATGAATCCAATAATTGCAATTTCTTTCTTTCTTTTCTTTTCATTACTCTTTGATTCACAAATTATCATTTATGTAATTTAATCATACTGATAAGATAAGTGCACATTTTGAATAATGATAATGATTGAAAAATGGAAATGATCATATTTGTTATTATTTCAGGATTGGAACCATCATTCCTCCTGGAACAACCATTTTTTTGGCCATTAGTAGCTCATGTAATTGCAATGTCAACGGTCATTTGGAATCCACTTTTATTTTTTTGGCTAACAAAGAGGAAAAAAGCGCAAACACAAACGCCTCGTTTTAGTGTCTCATTAAATGTCTTTGGTACAACAATTTCACGTATTAACTCAATGCAACGTAAATCATACAATTCGACGTACAATTCTGCTGGGTTTGTATTTAATGACATTTCAATAAGTTTACTTTTATTATTGATAATTTGATCATTGAATGATTAAGTTATCTTTGATCATCAAAAGATTAGAAGATCAGTTAAATTTGATCATCAAGTGATCAAATTAAATTTAATCATTGAATAATCCTTTAAATCTGATCATTGAACGATCAGTTAAGAATTGTTTTAATTATCGAGCACATTAATGATCAAAATTTTCTTTTACAAAAAGTTGAAAAGGTTGGTGCCACTTTTTTTGGAATGAGGAAAGTAAAGGTAATATTGATAATTAATGGTACCTTAATATGAATATTATAAAAATTTACCTCTTAATGTAAAACGATGATTTATGATCTTTTAGCATAGAGATGTATTCTGGAACCGTTTAATGGTACTTGTTGCAGCACATTAAATAGAGAATCACCTAATAGAAATGAAACGCCAAAATCACATCTCAGGAATGGATTAGCAAATACGAAGAATTATTTATCCGTAAAAACGGAACGACTGATATGAAACGAACAGGATAACGGTATATGATACGAATGAATGTATGGAATTGCTCAAATAAATGATATGGACCTAAGTGATAATAAATGATATAAAACTTATCGAGAATTCGTTGAATTCGTAGCCCAAATAGAAGAATTTGAAGACATAATGTGCCTGTGACATATATATATATATATATATATATATATACTCACTCCTTTTCTTATCACTACAATCATTCACTTTTCCTTCCATAACGAAAAGCTCAATTTATTGTTTAATTGTTGAATTGATTTAGTCTACAATTGCATACTTTTGCATTATCATTAAAGTAAATCTATTAAAGTAGGTTACTATCAATAATTATTGGATTATTATCAACATTAACTTCTAATATGGAGGGAAAAAAATGAAGTAAATATAATGGAAAAGAAAAAACATAGTAATCACTAGTCATCTTTTTCAAATAGTTAAAAATATAGTTATCTTTTTTTTTGAAATTTTGAAGAAATCATTATCAATATCAATTAAAGTAACAAGTATTTTCGAAAATTTTTTAAAGTAGTTAATTAATTATAAATTCGTTTTAAATCATCAATTTAAATTTTATCAAAATTTTTTGCACATCTCTTATCATCAACATAGATTGATAAGAAGATTTAAAGTGTGCAATATGTTATAATTGCAAGCATGTGACATAGGATCAGCATATATGTTTACATTGAAGTATGTGTTAAATTATACCATCATTACTTCGCTTAATTAATCAAATAAATTAAAAGATAGATTACTGATAAGTACTGATACTGATATGATCAAATAAATTAGAAAATAGATTATTGATAAGTTTTGCAATGATTGTAAACATTTGCTTTTTTTTGTATATATTGAATGTTAATAACATAAATGTGAATTATATTGCTGTATGATATATGATGATGTATAAAAATCCGGATTATTTATCGTGATAGAAAAGAAATTTTTTTTTTTTTTTTTTTTTTTTGAATATTTTAATAATCCTACCTTTTTCAATGTTCCAATATAATTCGACTTTATGATTCAGGCACATTTATGATTATATCCATGTCACTTGAGAATTGTTCTCATGTATTATCGATAGCATAATCGTACCATAAAAATTATCTAGACCGGAAAAAATATATAACATCATCTGACTTTTTCCGGTTATGTATGCATTTTCAACATATATATCATATGATTGCTAAAAAACCTATGTATCTTTTGTAGCAATACATCTAGAAAACGGAACATATTAGTAAGGATACTATTATTCGATCCTTAAATTATTGCTAAAAATGCAACATATAAACTATTTCCTTGCGGTAGCTACGAGAAGTATAAATTAGCATGAAAGTCTTTATGTAACGATAATTTATGAAGGTTAAGTGATCGCAGTGGAACTTGATAGCAAAACTGATACCACTCATCATTTTACGATTCTGTGGGTTGACTCAATCAATTGTTTTTGACTCAATCAATTGTTTTTTTTTTTTTTTTTCCAGTCACAACAAAACGACATAATGATGCAAGATATAAAAAGTATTGTTAATTTATTAGATGTTTAGCATATTAAACAAAAGGATGAAAAAAGTAGAAAAATATACAAGGGAAATATGCTCACATAATAGTGACATTCAACCTAACCTTTTCCATATTGTTATGCAAGCTTCTCATATTAATCACATCATTATTGCACATCCCGGTGTAATAAAGTATTTCAAAACATCAATCTTCGCATTTCCTATACAATTTTTTTCATCTTAATGATCATTCGTCAAAGCGAATTCGCTCTGATAACCACATCGGTTAAAATTTTAAGTTTTGAACAAAGAAATCTCATATGATTTGCAATTTGTTATAGTAAAGCAAATCATCAGCATTATTCTTGTGATAAATATGAATGAATCCTAGCTGCAGCACCTAGACAACTGATAATATACGATGCGCAATCATTAATCAACGAAAAAGAGCGGAACATGCCGATTTATAAGACTTACACAAAAAGCTACGAGGGCCTTACTGTGTGTTGGTCGAAGACGAAGTGGCGCAAATGGATGATTGATTTTTCGAATTATGCGTGCAATAGTCTGGAGAGAAGAAATCACAGATCTTGAAAACATCTGAGAGCTCCGTCCTTACATCAAGAAAGAAATGGCAGAAGCTCCGAAAAACAATGGTAATAATAATAATAATAGTAATAATAATAATAACAATAATAATAATAATAATAATAATTAATAATAATTAATAGTATAACAATTAATAATAATAATAATAATTAATAATAATGATGATTATTAATAATAATAATAATAATAATTAATAATAATAATAATAAT
>NW_018108605.1:26708-42236 GCF_000183805.2 Loa loa | reverse complement strand
TAATAATAATAATAATAATAATAATAATAATAATAATAATAATAATAATAATAATAATAATAATAATAATAATAATAATAATAATAATAATAATAATAATAATAATAATAATAATAATAATAATAATAATAATAATAATAATAATAATAATAATAATAATAATAATAATAATAATAATAATAATAATAATAATAATAATAATAATAATAATAATAATAATAATGGTTATGATAACAACAAATATCAACAACAACAATGGACAAAAACTCGTGATACCAAAAGTTCAACACTTAATGAGGAGAGAATACTCCAGATGGTCAATAGTGCTCCATGAAAGTTTGGACAACAATAAAATATTGTCAGAGCATCTTTTCAATTATTTTTATAAATTGATCGATAAATCCAATTCTTAGCAATCAAATTTTTAAATGCATGATATTCGGCATGCATTCAACATTGAATGCATTGTTGTTTAGCATATTACAAGAGCAGCCGTTATCGACAAAGAATTTGTCCTACCAATATACAGGTTTATGGTGGAGGATGTGCATTAACATCGAGAAAACTTAACTGACTGTGACATATCTCAGATGTTTTTACCAATAGCAGCATAGGATATTCATATAAAACTTGGAAATAGAAGAGAATATGTACCGACGAAGAATTATATCATTTTTAATTACATACTTTTCTGCTGATATGAGGCTAGAACGTATGTATGAACAAGATGCAAAAAATATACAAAGTAAGAAGATTTGAAACTAAAAAATGCATGTTTTGACGGAAGACCATAAATGAGAAACTTTAAACTAGGCGTACGACAAACAACATAATTGAAAGCCTAGAAAAAACGGTATAAAAAATGAAGAGCATTGCAATAACGATCAACGGATCCAATGACGGAAAGGAATGTCTAGGATGCTACGGAAATTTACCACGACATACACATTGTGCAAACTAATATAATGGTAGAGAGAAAGGGACATGCAGGAATCTTCTTGCTTTGACATGCTAGCATTTGGTAAGGATAACGAAATGGGCTGATCACAGATCTTACAAAATGGATAGAAAACGGAGGATTAGCTGTAACATTCGTATGGTCACATTTCAAAAACATCGAAAAATATTTTCGAACAGCGGAATAATTCTGGCGTTAACTTGTAAGCCTTCGTTGCTGTTAATCTTCTCCAACTCAGGAAAAACCCATTCTAGACAAGGTTGCCTATGAAGTAAGAACTTTGGGTCTACTCATGTGGTACTGTAGGCAAATAAGGGTCATGTCGTCGATGTTCATCCAACGCTCGATCAGTGTTTGGATCATGTGGCAGTTCGCTCTTTCGACGAACTAATGACCGCCCCTGGACATGATCTACCGCCTGAAGGTACAGCGATTTTCCTTTTATGATAAGAAACCGAATAAATTTTTCAAAAGAACAAAGTCAATTTATATGTAGCAACATACGTACATATCGCGCTGCTTGCTGCTTGATTTTTGTTGGATCCACTGGTTCGATTCCCGCATTTTCATTAATCGAAAGCTGTGCTAGTGAACTACAAGTGTTTTGTAACTGTTGGCTAACTTCCGAGAACTGAAATTCATACAACTTTCATTAAGTAAACTGATATGGAACGCTAGGCATATAGAGAATCCTTTATATCAAATACTACGTACAAATGTTTCGCGATAAAATGTGACTATTTCAATGTAATAGAAGTGTGTTCATCAGACCTTAGGGTTTTGACGGGCCTTTCTTTCGATCATTTCCCATTTCGACACTTTTGCCTTCAATTTAGCACTTTCGTCTTCGCGTTCGCGATTAAAATTTTGAGAGCATTCATCAAAAAGCCTTTGATTAATTTCCATAAATAATTTGAGCGCATTATAAATAAGTCCATGAATTGTTCTGCAACAGATATACACATATAGCGGATAGGATTCTACCAAAGGCAACTAATCCACTTCCGGTCATTGCTTTGCTTGTAAATTCAAACCTGAGGAATAAAAAAATAGTGTAACCTTTTCACATGGAAAGTAACAAAACTGGCTTACTTGTTCCAATGATTTTTTGAATTTCGATAGAGCGCCGGAAACATGATGGGTAAGATCACAACAGCGTTGTCACTGATTAGTGACATGATATATTCGTTGTTCCAGTAATAAAGCGCTCTTTCAGCTACCTAAAATAAAAATTATATTCCAGATTCCTTGAAGGATCAAGAATGCACACTTTCCACAATGGATAATGAATTATTAAAGTTCGTCCTTCTTTTTTTTATTCCTATACATGCAAACTATTCCGTGATCAAGTGATCTTGTCTGCTCCGTCTCTTTGTAATAAATAAAAGTTGCATTGACCTGGAAATGTGGCGAAGAAACACATCTTGCCAGTTGCTGGAAAAGTGGTACCATTACCTTTTGAAACTCAGCTGGCTCAATGACATCCAAAATCTCTTCGAACTCATTTAAAAACATTACCTGCAAAATGAACATTAGTCATTCACCCTCATCGAAAAAAATTAGTATTTTTGTGTTCATGAAGAAAAAAAAGAAAGAAAACCTAAATCTTTCGTTATGTTTATATAGGTTCAAATTTCACATTTTATGCCATTTGTCAAATCACAAACCTCTTTTGGACTATGAACTTTAGGCCAGAATTTGAGTAGAGATAAGATGACTGGCTCAGTAAGTGTAGGATCTTTTTCCAGGAATTGAACCACACAATATGCCAATTGAGGGTGATAAACAGAGAGAGATTTCACCTAAAATAATGCGAACATAAAAACGGTGAATAATATTAGAACTAGGCTGTCTGACTTTTAAGTGATGCTAGCTATAAACAAATTCAGCAGAACTTTTGAATCAATACAGGACTATTCTTCCAAAGCCATCATTATTGATTTAAATATCAGATCAAGATAATATTTGCTACCATTATTGATTAAATACCAGATCAAGATAATATTTCTGAGGGAAAAAGAATAAATGTTTAGAGACAAATGCTTTATATGATATTATAGTGACAGCTTATTTCAATAGATAAAGCAATATTACTTTGTGGAGGGGTATAAGAACACGAAGAAGAAATGTTTTATGTTCCTCTTTCAGCGGTAATGCGAATCCATTGATAATACTGCCAAGTATTTCCAGAAGCTCAGCAATACCATTATGTCGTTCGGTTTCATATATGAACGTATAAAATATGTTATTTATATGTTTTCTCATGTAAGCTCTAAGACCCAGAAATTTGCCATAGATCCGGTGAAGTGTCGTTTTTAAAAAATCACGCTCCCTTGGATCTTCGCTGTCGGATAGTTCGATAAGCTAAAATACAATGAATGATATAGTTTATTTTAGAGAAGAATGGAGATGTATGTAAACTTTATGACATTGTTTGCAACTGAAACATTTGACAGAGTCTAGTTATTTGGCGTCCTAAACAGGAAGCAGAACTAATATAGAGAATATAGTGAAGTAATCTCTATGCTGATACTTCTTACTTTAACAATGTTTGCCTAAGCGATACAAAATTTATACCTTTAAAACGAACTTCTGGTCAACATAACGTTTCGCTATGCTTGGTTGAAAGTCTGCTGATTCCAGAAAACGCAAGAAAAATTCATACACCAACTGTAATATGAACTTCAACAAATTCCCGAACATAATTGATTATGAAGTAATTTATTCTCATCGCAAACGTGGAAGTAAAAGTCCTTTTCGCATCTCTTGAATATTTGTATAAATTACACGATACTATCCAAAAAAAACTTGAAAAACTTCCTTCACTACTTCTGGGACCTTTAAAAACTGCTTCAAACTTCTATAATAAACCTGTAGATGGGGCCAAGCAGCTTCTAATGTAGGTTCATCCTCATCTGGATCGAATTCGGCACCCGTTGGATTTGATGGTGGAGATAAAACGCGGAAAAGATTGGAACTGAGCTAAAATGTAACATTAATTAGGTAGGACGAAAATTCAGATATTTTTGAGCATCTCTTGAATTGGCATTCAATCTAAAACAGTGAAGTTTGATTTAAAGCCTATGAACCATGGGAACGTAAAATCAGCAGTAGAATCATGTATTTTACCAGGAAGAGATTTAATCTCCATACCCGAAAGAGCTTCAAAAGTTTCAACCTAAATCTTTCGATCTGTCGAAAATTTCGGCCTAAATCCATCGATTGACGGAAGGAAAGCATGGAATGCAGCTTTATGTCGGTAAGCGAAAAGCGAAAAGGATTCCCTCTACAAGTTTTCCTGGTTTATGGTTTCTAGAATATTGGCACTGGAAGAAGCGCACTGAATGAGTAAAACATATTGAATGTAAAATTTACCATGCTAATAACTTCCGGATATATCGCTTCCGTAATAACATTTTGACAACTAAGAATATAATCCGTCAGTTCGTTCAGTGTCGTTCGTTTCACCTGCATAAAAAAATCAAAAAAATTTAAAAATAATTGGAAAGTAATATACAAGAATAAAACATCCATTACAAAGATACGGACAGTTTTCGAAAGAAAAAAGCTTTTTTTTTATTTTTAAAATCCTATGACACAAAATATAAAACAGACTTCTTTATATTTCAAGTCTGATAATGGATCAACAGCAAAGTCAAAAACGACCGAACATTGGCGTAGTTTCTGGATAAACAGCTCCTCTTGTGCAGTAGGTTCGGCATCTAAAAATACATAATCCATCATCACTTATGTAGACATTTTACAATGGATTTTTTCTGGAATGCAGAGTACTTCAGACTACACCAAACTTTATCAAACAATTGACATCACTGGTGGATGAAATGTACCTTTTATATTTGGCAATTTCACAAGCTCTCGATTAGTGGATATCAAAAATAAGGAACTGCTCTGTCTTCGATCACGTCTTGCTAATGCTGGTCCGCCCACAAGTGCTTGCTGCAAATTATGCAATATCATTAAACGAAGCGCATTTGTAATGAGTAAGGTAAAAGGACGGGCAGGTAAGACTGGTATCTGAAGAGAAAGAGCGGTTCTACAAATATAAAACTCACTTCTTTTCTGTCACATCGCCACATTACAAAATGTTATTTTTCACTACATCCAATTGGGACAAATCCTTTAATTATCCTATCAATGTCTCATATTCCTAAAGAATTACCATGTTGTCTAAAATCATAGAGAAAATACATCAAGTTCTAGTAACCAACGTGACGAATACTTTTTTTAGAGATGTTGGAGGTGGAGCATCAGCGGGAACTGTTTCATCGGAAACATCCTCCGTCTTGATTTGGGGAATCGATGCTGGTGCTATTGTTGCCATACCATTTACATGGTTATTAGCACCTGTTTGCTTCTCCTCCTTTTTATTACTCTCTTCCTTACTCTCCTTCCGCACTTTCTCTTGCTTCCTCTCCTCCTTATCGTTCTGAAGAACAAATCGTAAATGTCATGAAAACCTTAAGCAAACCATTCTACATTAACCGAAGTGAAATACTGCAAAATAACCGCAAGTTGAAAAGTTCTTTATTTACATTCCAATTGAGATTGTTTACCTCGTTTATCTTAAAATACCACGACCATCCGAAGATCCGAGAAAGAAGAAAGCTTATCAGTTACTTCCGAAGATATCTTTGAACTAACCATGCTTCCCTAAAGTCCTTACAATATTTAATATCCATAATTATTGAAGAACACATACTTTGCCGTCTTTGTCCTTCTTGCGGGACTTTAGCATGCTATTGGCGAGCAGACGGCTCTCGCGAAAAGTAGAAGTAGCTCCGGCAAACAGTTTGAATCCTTTTTGAATTGTATTTCACAAACGTACAACAATAACCAATCGTCCGGCTGATTTCCCAACTATTAAACACGTAGCATATCTGTAGATCATTTAAATATCACAACGTGACATCCAGCCTTCATTGATATGCTTTGTACTACAAAGGATTGGGTCATAAAGGTAGTAATACCAATCAACTCGTTAAATCATTCACATGACTATACAGTGATAACAGGAAAGATAAGCCACAGCAGAATTCCATCAATCCCTAGTCAGAAGACCATCCTGTTTTCCCTTAATTTCCTGATCCCGTGACAATCCTATCAACTTGAAATACTCGTTACTGAAAAAAAAGAAACTGGAATTTCAATCTCGCCAGTACACTCCCGGATTTCCACCAAACTACACTATCCCAATCGCAAAATGTTCATCCGCGCAAACGTCCCTTCACACAGAACGCCAAACTCCAACACTAAAAATGCGGCCGAAACGAAATTCCACGCAAAGTGTACGTCTCGTAAGACCATTCCGCTATGAATGACAAAATTGGAGGCAGGGAAATATTATTATAAAGGAATTACAATGAGTAGTTATTAGGTAAGACTATGATGAACACTTTAACATTTCACGTTTTACACGTTACCTTATTTAAAATTAGAAATTACACCTAAAAGTCTTAACCTAAAAGTCTTAACATTGAGTAATAAACAAAACAATAAAAAAAAAGAAAAACTTTGCAAATAAGCTTTCTATCACTTAAGAAAAAATTGATTACAATAATTTAATACATATATATTGTGTCATTTTCATTATTAACAGGAAATTTTCCCACCACTAATAAATTGATAGTTTAACTTTTACCTATCTTCCACTTCCCTCTCCTTTCATTTTCCCAGGATATCCTAAGTGCTATTAACGGATTTCATTGAGAACTCTCGAATGTAGGAACGAGAAAAGATGAAACATTCATTTAGTGATATTTTCTTGATTGAAAAACAAGGAATATTTGGTAGAAATTCGATTATTTCTCGATATCAGCATCACTCATTGCATCACTCATTGGTAGCTTAATTCCTTTAAATGTTTTATAATCTTCCCGTTCTCTATCCACCGGTGCTTTTAGTCGAATCTGTAATATGAATTTGTTGCAGGAAATTTTGCGTATTCTTGATAATAGGAAATTTTGGCATCTAAATAGATGACCTAAGTGAGTGTTTAAAAGAGGCACATATTGCTAAACTTACAAACATTCCGTCGTTCTTTTCGTCTCTTACCCTTTCCTTTTTTTTTCTTCTAATGATAAGTTTAATTATCTTTTTCGAACAGGTAATAATTCTTCAGTTTATTTCAGGTCTATATTTGATACTACTAACATTTGATTTCTTTCACTTATCAGAAACTTTTCCAATCAATAGATGATAGTCAGAATATGTCAACTTACCTCAATACTACGTTTTGCTAAGCGTTTTATTGGTGTTTTCTTTGCGAATGAATCTTCCTCCATTAGGTTCACTGATGCATTTTCCATTGAAGATTGTGTCTTATCCGTCTGTTTAGCTTTTATCTTAGACGATGGATTCTCAAAAATTTTTTGGCATTATTTTTTAATTTAAGTAATAAGACATTTGCGCATTATTGTAATTTGAGTATTTGTAGAATCCTTCCAATATCTATGGTATCTTTTTTCATTCAATCTTAATCTTTACTCTTTTTTTTGATTCACCTGAAGGGTTGTATAATCTGTTTTCGTTGTTTCCTTCCTGGAGCACTGAGATAACATAATGACGGATATATTGAATATAACCAAATTTAAAATTATCCTATAAAGTAATGTGAGATTTTCTTCTTGGATTCCTTAATATTATCAAATTGGAAGGACAAAGATTATCAATTCCACTAATCAATTCGGATGATAAGAAATGCGCCCAAGCATTAATCAAATAATAACCTAGCTAATGTGATAACATCAATCCATATAAAAAATCTTTCCGCAGATAATGAATCGTTTTCATTCATAATATGCAAGCAATATGTGCCAATAAAATTGCGCTTACAACCGATCTTGCTGGTTAACCACTCTTTAATTTCAAAATATGAAAACAATAATTGCTTCTTTTACATCTCTCATTTATATTTTTGTCTTCAAGTCATCAAATAACAGCCACAATTTTATTAAGATTATTAAGAAAATTAATGCAAAAAGAATAAAGCGCAAAAAAAACGAAACAATTAGTATGGAATAGACGACTTTTTCTTGAGATAATCAGTAAAAATTACAGTATTCCTATATTGATTAGGCTTTTGATAAGATCACCAATCTTTTTTAGGAATATTTGGCTCAATCTAGTGTACTAACATTTGGTCCAATGTGGATACTATGATGATTGGATAGATTGTGATGAATCAGAAGTAGTGATTCTGGGAAGTTGTTTTTGCAATATAAAATTGAGCAGCTCTCTGGTTGTTATCGAATTTTTATCAGCCAAACTAGTAATCAGAGTAAAATGATCTTCATCCGGAATAATCTGAAAAATTGAATATTTGCTTTATTTAGGTGAAGTAAAATTGTGAAAAATGTGGTTTTGTTATTAGAAAATAATTATTGAAGATAAGCGATAAGTACATTTAATTATTTGATATGTTTCGAATCTTTCCGGAAACAATTTATCCTTTTCAAACAGCAACAACAATACCTTGTAACAATCGGATATATTCATTGTATCATGTTTTCTCACATAATTCTTTACGATATGATGGCTTTGCTCTTTGAACTTTGGTGATTCCATAGCACCAACAATAACTAACAATTCCGCTGTGATTTCATCCAAGCTTACAATACTGAGAGTTTCAGCTTCAGCTAAGCTTAAACTAAAATTTAATGTTGATAAGTATACTTACTTTGAATAAAAAAGGATTAGACTAAATTGTCATTATTGTATCACTGAATGTAATTACATTTATTAGATCTCTAATGCTTAAAAGTTTAGAAATTGTCTACAACATATATCTCATATTTTTATGAAATTAAAAGATAATGAGTATTAGAATCAAAAAAAAATTTTTTCATATCCCATTTTGTGATGGGAAAAAAAAGTAATTTTTTTTTTTTTTGGATTTCAATTGAGATGCGTGACCAATTACCACCAATTCTTTCTCGTAAAATTAATTAACTATCGTTGCAAACTATGCACAAGCCTTACTTAATTGCTCTTCCGATATATGTACCCAATAGAGGATGAAGATCGTAGATGCCAGAGAAGAGTATAACTTTCTCATATCGATGCGCATAATTACTGCGTTTTAATGCTTTAATTAGTAAAATTGAAGAATTTAGAAGAATGAATGAAATTAGATAGATAACACATCTACGCTACCGTATCCTATCAACAACTATATCATTGTTTGTGTGAATTGATTGGAATGAACGGTAAATATTAACGGTAACTTTTATACGCATAAGCGCAAATTAAAGAAAGATAAATGGATGAGATATTTTGCTTTAAGCATATAAAAATTTTCATTTTTCCATGTTTTATCTAAAAAATGATAGTAGAAATTACAGATGAGAGAAGTAATTTTAAAAAGAAATGAATAACTTACCTGAGATGGCTAAATGCGCTCCAGCACTATGTCCACCGACTAATAGTCTTTTCTGTGGCCAACGTTTTGCTAAAAACTGTACAAAAAAGTAATGCTGTAAATGAAACCAAAGGATTTATTCACATATTTCAAGTATAATTAATAATTGTTTACTAATTAATTATTTTGCAAATCCTTCATCATATCGTTTAGCAAAAAAAGAGGGGTCAAATCTGGTAGAAATCGATTTGCACTTCCTTGCGCTTCATCTTATTTACTCTACTAATTGTCATGATTACAAATTTTCGGTTTTCAGCTATAAATCTCATTAATTTGTACGATTCCATTCACTGGTTTGCTATTTTCTGGTAATTTTCGACCAGTAATCACTGATGATTTTTGGTCATTCTACCAGAAAAGGTAACATTAAGGTAAAGTACAAAGTACGAATTCAAAAGATATGAATTCATAACAGTAGTAAATACATATATTTCATATATATTTCATGTACTGAATTTAAATTTCATCTTTCATTGAAAATCAAAGATTATAGATATCCGTAAATAATATTATTCATAGAACTTAATAATTTGATATGTTTAATTTCCATGTGCTTAATTGACATTTTTAAAACGAGCACAAATCATACTTACATGAAGCGCTTTTGTCGCTTGTTCTATTACATCATTTAAACAAATTGTAGTAGCAAAATCATATCCAACACAAGCCACTACAACATTTTCATCAACAAGCGCCTTTACTGGACTTGTAAATAATTTCCGATCGCCATCCTAAAAAAAATGACCAATCCTTTCAATTATCTCTTCAAGAAGTGTAAATATTTCAAATAGAATCTATCAAAAATTCTTCCTAATTTATGCTTTTTTCTTTTCTTGTATATTTCAAAATTATAAGCTAAAATTTGAAAGATTAAATGACCTGCCAATAACCTCCATGAAAGAGTGCAATTGCTGTAGCACTCTCGAATTCATTACCCCAAATATCAATTATTTGTTTGCCATCTGGAAATATGTAACACTATCAGTGTGCGGGATTTTTTTTTTTCGAAAAAAAACAATTTCAGAAAAGTTTCATTAGTTTAGGAAGCCATAAAAATATTAATTAATTGGCATACTGAATAAATAAGTTTCTGATAAATAAATAGAGTAAGGGAAAAATTATGAATTTGAATATATAATTAGCTTGAACCTCCATATGGAATAATTTGTAGCGATGATATTGCTTGCAAATTATCACGATAGCAAGACTGCATGCTGGTGATAAATGTTTCGATGACCTGAGAAAGAAGAAAATATGACAAAAAAAAAAAACAATTCTATGTGGCTGATATTTGAAATGGAAAAATTTTGAAAGTAACCAAATCTGGTGGTTTTGAGGATATAGACCAATGACTTGGCGAATATAAACATTCTTCTTCTGTGCATTGAATACCATGACAACATGACATGACCGTTGGAAGACTATGTGTTCATGTGAAACTAGTTCTGTCAACGTATATCATTCAACCCTTTTCTTTTGTTCTATTGAAAAAGAAAAAGTTAAAAAGATTTAAATCGTCTTCTCAATTCTCATCAATTCCAACATTACATTTCTTATACCTGAAGATTTAAAAAAATGTTAAAAAAATTAAGTAAATTTAACCAATAGATTTAGGCTTATAATGTAAATCTTTTCTACATTAATTTTTTTCGCAGCAAATATTCATAAAATATTTCTAATTCTTCAACTTCCAAATTTATCATTTATCACGTATCACGTATCACGTGTCATGTATTATATATCAACACCATCATGTTTGAATAATTTCGAAAGTTTTATAACAAAGATTTAAATAGATTTGTAATGGAAGGTTTTTTCTTTTTTTTTTGTAATTAAAGGTTGATCAATTATGATTACAATAGTAGCAAACATAGAATCATACCTAAATGCAAAAATTGAAATTTGAATGAAAATGAAAGAAGAATGATTTGTTAAATGCAAAATTATTTTTAATATAAAACTAAAAGTGTTATTGTCATTTCCAAATAGCAATAGCAAAAAGAGAAATTGGACAATAGCGCCTTGCTGATGTTTTATGTGAACAAATCAGATAACTTTTGGTTAAAATAATTGTAAAAATTATTTAGTGTAATGAAAGCTATAAAAAAAAAAAAGTTGTATTCTTTTCAAAAATCGACTCTTTAAATTTATCAAAATTTTCAAAGTTTTTTGTTTTCCAAAGAGAAAGGGATGATACATGGAAGATAAGAATAATTAAGCTAATTACTACAGTTATCATTCAGTTCTCTAAAAACAGAATAAAAAATGACATATGAAAGATAGGAATAATTAAACTAATTACTGCAGTTATCATTTGAATGCACCAAAAGAAAATAATGCACTAATTATACGGATTTCACGTAATGTTGACGTTACGTAATCCATCATCATGCGCTCACTATGCGTCATTTACGCTTCAGGAAACGGAATGATATTACTTCATTATTTGGCAGCAATAAACTTGTAATTGTGTAGATGACACTTTTACTGAATATTTGATCTTGAAATGATAATTTGAAGTGATAATTTTAAATAGTAAACATTGCTAACATTTTTAATGTAAGAAGTTTTAAAAAGTTTTCTTTTTGGCAAATATTTCTTAGTCTTCAATTAATTTAATGCTGGTTAATTATCGGCGTATTTAAATATATAATTTTTAAATTTATCAAAATTCAAAAATCACGTATTGAAAAAATGAATTTACATTTTATATGAAATCAGTAAAATGAATTTCAAATTTTTAAATTGTAATCAAGCAATATCGAAATATGAAAATTTTAGCATAACAAATTTAGAAATAAAGATATAATCTATCCATCATACAGTAAAATTATTAATCTATCAAAAATATAGTTTGGAAATTGATAGTAACGAACAATAAATAATGAGTAATAGTTATTAATTATCGGATGACGAATTAATTAATTAATGTTTGATGCTTTGATGATTAGCATTTGTGAATATGTATTAGCCTTTGAATAGTAACTAGTATTATATGAGAGGATTGTGAATACAAAAATCACATAAAAAGTACAACAAATTATTTAGGCTATGAATAAAACACTTTGCAATTAAGAATTTACATTTCAATAATTACGACAAATACCGCTTCTTACGACAAATACCGCTTCAGGAAGAAAATAATAATGATATTCAAATTTTAAACTTTTCATTAAATAACCATCAAAATGATCAGTCGTTCCATATTTATATAATATTATAATTTTGATGTGATCTCTTATTGTAATTATTAGTTAAAAGCTCAATGACAGATCAACGTGACAAATATCTATCAAAAAGCGCCATTGTCAATCTTATTGCGCATTGCTCATTCTATTGCTTATTTTTGGGATGATAGAAGACGAATGATCATTGGAGGTTATTTATATTTCAAATTAGGTCGATAAGATTTGATAATGTTTGATTATAATTTAGTAAATATAATTAGGATGGAAACAATAAAGTTTGCATTTATTTCTTTTAGAATTTCATTTAATTAAAATAAAAAATTCATACATTGCTATAATAATGTCTAAATTTTCAACGAATTAAAATCATAATGCTTTATTTTCAAACAATCATTTTGAATATTCTAAGAAAAGTAATTGCGAAAGAATTTTTATTTTGTGATAGAATTTGAAAAAAATTTAATTTGAAATAAATTCATCAAATTAGGGGAAAAAAAACGGAACCAATATTTTTACATTATTTCTTTGTTGATAAGAAAAATCGAGTTTATCTTATCAGTTAAATTGGTATTTGAATTTTGGTACAATTTGAAATTCAATTTTATCAGTATCATTTGCCTACTTGATTATTTACTTGCTTATTTATTTACTGTCTAATAAAATTGTTAGAATACTTTGTTTTACAATAGACAAATAATTCAAGATCATACCAATCGAAAGATTTTTAATGCTAATTTCCTAGTGTTAATTAAAACATTTTGGAAAATTGAAGAAAATGAAGCAAGCTGACAATACCGCCACATTAGCGTCATATAAATCACCATCAGAAATGGTAAGCTTTTTTTTTTTTTTTTTTTTGCTTACATCATTATAAGAAAAAATTAAACTTTTCTTTTCAAACTATTCTTTCATACTTTTAAAATCTAAAAATTATAATTGTTATGAGTGAATTAAGATTACAATTATGGTTAATTAAATTACAATTGACAAACTATGATTGCCATGTGATTTACCACTAGACTCGTAATTTAAAGTTAGATTACAAAATTATTTTCAGGGAATGAAGAGACAAAGTGAGCGAACAACAGGGACAGTCCTATCAGAGGTGACACTAAATATTGGGAGTGCACAGGTAAATGGAATTACAGTTCATTTTTGTTATCTTTGTGGAAAGAGACCTCACTAATTATCTGATTACAATGTAAGGGTCCTTCTGATTGTTGGAAATGATCAGTTCTAAAAGGTTTCTTAATTTGTTCTGGCTACTTAAATGGTCAACATTATTGTCGTGGCTATTCTATTCTAAACGTCTATATTTTTATCTTAAATTACTATATTAGCCGCTTTGAATGATAATTTAGATTGGTCACTGCCTTGATTTTTTTTTTTTTTGATTATCATGAACGTACCTTAAGAAAAATTGCTTAATCTCTCAATTACGATGAATGTATTTATGCATGAAAACTTAAATGATTGTCTCAGACTGTCCAGTAATTGGTCATTCTGATTCACCTAAATACTTTCAATGATTGGTCACTTTTTGGATGGTTGCTAATGATTGTTTATGTAAATTTTGTGAAACTTTTCTGATAATTTCCAGTAAATAGTTGCAATTATGGACGTTGATGTTCCGAAATTAAATTTGTTAATTTGCATCAAATTCAATTTCCGGAAATATTCATCAGATGTTTATTTTCAGGATTATGGAAACTTCTCTGTCAGAAAAAGTAATGTTCAAGATATAGGGGATACTATGGAAAGAGGCAACGTGATTAGCAGTAGATCGGAAAAGCCAGATGAATTGGAAGTTCGAATTCATGAAGCAATCAATCGATTATTGCAGAAAATTAATTATCGCTAATTTTTAAAGTCCAATCAATATTTGCAAAACTAACAAGTTATTAGGATAAGCTTTGTTTAGAATTTAAGTGAAGTAAGGGGAAAATCGCAAGTTGAAGTACGTGAAACGCATGCGGATCGAAGTAACTCACGTAACGTTACGCCGATACAGGAAGAAAGAACGGTCCGTAATTTTTTATTATAATATCAAAGGTACTGCTTTTCCTTCATAAATAATAGAAAATTTGAAATAATGAGGAGGAATATATTGAAGAGTATGAAAGAGTATTGCCGGGATGAAAGTCGGGATTTATCGGGAGAAGCGAAGAAAGCGGTCGACGTAAATCGTTCATTGTCAAAAATAGGAAGGAAAAGAATTTTTGAAACAGATGGTAAATTTGCATAAAAAACAAAGTTTTCATAAAATGGGTAAAGTGCTTGGTAGCTATTTTTTATTTAATATCGTATTCTTATTTCAAGCAAGTACATAATTTCCGTACGGTCTATCTTCCGGAAATTACTACTTAACCTATTAAAGGATAACTTCATAATATATTATCCTATCTGAAGTTAATATAAATCTTTGAACTTTAGATAGTACAAAATATACAGTTCAAAGCGAAAAAGACTGTCAAAACTGCAAGATCACAGAATTTGAGTTAAAAATTGTTACAGCAAAGGTTATCGTTCAATTTATTTATAATATTTCTTTTTATCATTGTTATTATTATTATTATTATTATTATTATTATTATTATTATTATTATTATTATTATCATTATTGTTATTATTATTGCATTTGGTTGATTTCCGATTTCTTCCGCATTTTTTTTCCCCTAATTTCAAGAGTTTTATTTAACGCTTCTTTATTTATATGTATTATTTTTTAATTTTATCTCTCTCATTTCTCTTGATATATCATTTTGAACAAACTATTATTCTTATTATTATAATTATCAATTACTGATTGAACGATTTAGTACAAATTAGATATTGAAATTAATTAATTTTAAGTTTGCATTTATTTTCCGTTTTTCTTTTCCATCTCTTTCATTTTTTTTTATTTTAAATTCTTACTATTTCTCTACAATGTATTCTTCTTCAAC